>NW_019268647.1:41695-120318 GCF_002738365.1 Cucurbita moschata
TTACTTTTAATCTCCACCTTCCATTATTCCTAACACAATCCAATGGTCAATATTCAATCCTACATTTTCCCACTTTTCTCCTCTATATAAACTCATCTTCCCCACATTTTAAAATACACAACTTACATACATTCTCCAATCCTCATTTGTTCAAAGTCTCCATTGTTTGTTGCTCTCTCGAAGCTTACAAGTTTATTTCTTTTCATCTTATTCTTGAGAGGAATTATTATTATATTGTGAGGAAATAGTTGTGAGTATCCCAAATTGTAAATCCACTCTTTGAGAGAGTTGTGGTGTGTTATTATCAAACTCAAATACTTGTATCGGTTTGATCCTGCGTCGTGGAAAGGATTGAGTTTGCTCTTGAACTCGTAAAAAAAGCGGTGTAGCGGTTTGGCTCAAATCCGTGGAAAGAGTCGAGAAAGTTCTTTATTCAAATTTTCAAGAGGCGCTTGGGGAGTGGAGTAGGTCGAGTTTGACCGAACCACTATAAAACTACGGTGTCATTTTCTCTAACTCTTTTCTATTTAATTTCAAAATTATTATTGTGATTTATTGCATGTTCTACTTGATTATTATTTTGACTTGAATTACTTTGTCATAGTAATTATCATCTTCTATTTATTTGTAAAAAGTTTTATCATTAGAAAAATTAATCACGTTTAAACACTTTTATCGTTAAAACTCTATTCACCCCCCCTCTAGGGTTGCCATACCGATCCAACAAAGAGGGGACTGCTAAATGTGTAGTATAGATAGTAAGTAATAGGCTGCTACTCTAGGCTCGCTTCGCTTCTTCAAGCTCCGCCCCTTATTTCAGCGCTAACGCGCCAACTATTTAGTATTTTGTAAAGCAAGCAACCTTACAAGAATAAAAAGAAGGAGGAGGAAATCACGATTTGGAAAACAGGGCAGGGATGGGATAAATTCTTTACAATGACCACCGTAGACCAATTGAAAGAAAGGGATGTAGCGCAGCTTGGTAGTTTAGTTTTGGGTACAAAATGTCACCGATTCCAATCCTCTCATTCCGACCTATTACTTCTCCTCTGGGCAGTAACAAGGGATCCGTTGAGATCGATTCAAATCGGACATACAAAATCTTTCATTCTTCAAGCTCTTTCACATGGGTGCAAAAATCATCCCTTTCTTTATAGTCGTATCTACTTGAATAAGCAAGCATTCTTAGCTCAGTTCGATAGAACGTGGGTCTCCAAAACCCGATGTCGTAGGTTCAAATCCTACAGACCGTGATTCCCTGATTGAACGAGGAACCTCTCCAACTCTCAATCAAGTCAAGCTGCTTCGTTCCTCTTTGCTCCTTATCTAGTCTAGTTCAATTCTAGTAAGGCTTTGATTTACGAGGTTCTGAATACTGCCTGCATTTCTGACTTAATGGATGCACTAATGGATGAGGGGTAGCGTGGGAAATTCCTGAATCATGAGAGAACGTTGATCAATAATCAGGAAGAGATCGAGGATCCTGATCTTTGTCAACACAAGACTCGGAGCCCCCTGCTCTCAAACAAACAAAAAAGCCTGAGGAATTGAAAATGCCTTTCGGATTTCTTCTCGTGGATGGGAACTCATTTCTCATTCGAGATAGGGGGAGCTATTGTGAAGCCGTTAGAGGCGGAAGCGGCAAATAGCTTCTACCCAGTTCCTTCCCCAACACTTAGCTTAGTAGCTCAACTCTTTCGACTGGCGTGACGCTGCTGGATGCTTCTGATCAATAGGAAGAGGAGGCAAAACAAGCTTATGATGAGCATCTATTTGAGTCGATCATTTCCAAGATCTAATTCTAGTTTTTTCTTACGTAGTGGAAATGCCTTACAATCTGAAGTTTTACACTTAAGGGAAGAAATGTTCTTGGTGGATGCAGGACCTGGGACCCCCAGAATTTGTATGCAAGATGAGCCTACAGGAGAGCCAATCAACCAAGCCGCTAGGTTTGAGAATAAGGTGGGATCCCTAGATCTAGTTGCCGGTGAATCACTGATCAAAGAGCCTATTTTGGAGAGATTCTTCATCGATCTAGTGGCCGGCGAATCACTGATCAAAGAGCGAGCAGCCGCCGGGTTTAATGATTTGGTTGGGATCCACAGATGTAGTGGCTGGTGAACCGCTTTTTATTCTTCCACGAAGATTCAGACAAAACCGAGCTTGGATGGAACTGAACAAGATTTGGCAAACGAATACAAAAGTCAAAGGCTTTATTATTGAGAAAGTCAAATGAGGTTATTCAGTAGCCATCGCGGGTTTCATTACTTTTCTTCCATTCCGGCCTCTCATAAGTCAAAGGATATCGAATGAGATATTCACCATTGAGAGCATTAACCCAAAAACAACGAATATTGTGGTGTTTTAAGAGTGAGTGGCAGATCAAACAAAAACTTGTTGGTCGAGCTACTGAGCTCCGGAACCCATTTCTTCTTGAACTGTAACTGTAAACGAAGAAATAGAAAAAGAAAGAAGAGAACGAAAGGAGATGATCAACATTTATCATCTTGATGGTATGAAATTCAGCATTGACTTTCTTTGTCCTATGGATTGATTGAACAAGGTAAAGTGTCTTCCCTAGACAGAGTAGGTTGAGTAAGCAAAAGGAGACTAAAGAAGAACGAGAGTTTACGAACTTAACTACTGAACGAACCTGATTGAATGAGTTGTAAGTGTTTGAAATCAGGGAGACGAAAGAAAGCAAGACAAGATTAATTCGACTTTACAGAGAAAGACAAGTAGTCCCTTGGTTACAGTGAAAGAAGAAATTCAGGGAAAGAAAGAGAAGCGACTGAACCGATATGACCTTTATTGAAGGAGGTCAAGCTAGAGAACCAAAGACGATATGACCTTCCCTGAACCTTTACTATCGAGCTACTTACTCCTATTTATTCGATTTCTACTCCTGAACCTGATTGAACTGTAAGAAAAGAAGAATCAACCTCAACCCTTTTCCTATCCGAGTTTAGAGTGAAAGAATAAATAGGTGTAGGAGCTGCATGAGAACCTATACAGGAGAGTCAATTCAAATTCAATCCATCACCTATTTATTCTGTCTATTCTCTTTCTTCTTATTCATTCCTTCTTTCACTCCGGAACCTCTTCTTCTTTCTTATGCTTGAAAGACTCAACTCAAGATTCATTCTCCTTTTCCTCGTAAACATATTCACCTTTGTCTCAGAATTCCATTGCCTTTGTCTCCTGATAACATTCTATCACCTTAATCCATTCTTTTGTTGAGGGTCTGCACTTATTCCTTCCGGCCCTATATTATATTTACATTACATAGCGAATCAAGGCAAACTGACTCGAATGCGTTACTGCAGCGCGCCTATCGCCCCAGCACGACACTATAATAGAAAATGCATGTTGGGTTGAGCAAGAATACAGCGACTAGGGAAACGCAGAATGGAATTGAAGGCACAGTCTCAATAAAAAAAATGTTGTTCCAACCAACTAGTGGTTTGATGGAGTCTCACAAAAGAGGAGGATCCTTACCTTTATATACAAAGGGCGCGGGAGGGCAACAACTAGCCGCTCTCATCTTTCATTTTGTCCTTCTTTTATTCATATTCAATACTTTCGCTTTCATCGCTCGTCGTAGTTTCTCTCTTCCTTAATGCTATCTGATTCTTCTTAGCCTCGTTTGGCGCTATATACCTTATTTGCTTTGCTTCTCTTACGTGTGTGTCCATGAACATTCGAGTGCCCATCTTTTTTAGTAGAGCGTTTCGCGAGTCCAAAACAGGAGGTTTAGTGTTCGTCCACAAAAGGGGAGTCCGTTTCTGGGCCACTCACACACACATGTTGTCAATTCGAATGCTTTCTAATTTGCTTTAAGGTTGTTCCCTAGGACCATCGACTTTAATCTTGACTAGTCGAGCAAGAAATTCCTTTCTTTTTTCTTATGGATGGTAAGTGGTCGTCTTCTTTGATTTCAGACTGATCTTCCTTCCCCCTTGCCTAACGAGCTGGGGCAATCAGTCCATTCATTCCTGCCCTTCATTCAATGGATCGCTTAGCTCTATTTCTCAGTCAATCCCCTTTCTTTGTTCATGGCTTGAGTCAAGCTTTTCTTTTCTGTAAAGATCTGATGACCCTGAATGAGAGAGAAGTGGGTTTTTTTACGGCCTTGGTCTGAGTAATCTCGAAAACTGAAAGCTTTTCGACTGAAAAGTGACCCATTAGCTCAGTACCAGCCTGACGAGCTGGGATAAGTAGGTAGCTGATAGACCAAATAAGCACAGTAACAGTTTAGAGCCGAGTAAATGAATTAGCCTATTCACCAAGTTCAAGAATAAATAAATAGGGACAAGCAAGAAGGAGAAGTTGAATGAATAAGGAAGGAGTAGTTATCTTTTACAGTTCAACCCGAGTGAAAGAGTGAAAGAAGCCGACCGAGCCAGGGGAAGAGAAAGAGAAAGAAGGAATGAATAGTGAAACCCGAGTGAAAGAAGGAGAAGATCAAGAGGAGCCCGAGAAAGCCAGCCAGTTCCAGAAACTCTCTCTCTCGAATGAATCGATAGTCTTGACTGACAGTGAACGAGAATGAATGAATAAGGAGTGTTTACAGGAGAATGAAGAGAGAGGAGAGGATCAGAGAAAGAGAAAGAAGGAAGAGAGAGGAGAAGAGAAAGATCAAGAAGGAATCTTTCGGATTTACTTACAGTTAAGTCGAATTGATTCTTCGATAGTCTTTCCTGACAGTGAACGAGAATGTTGAGTTTCGTTGAGTCTTTCCTTTCAACACTTTCAGGTTCAGTAGTTCACGATCTAGAATAAGGAGTCTCCCTTCTCTTTCCCTTCTTTCTTGAACTGTAAAGGTAAAGAAAGGATAGGTTGGTTGAGTCTCATTCATAAGGAGTGGTTACAGGAGAGTCTCAGAGTGTTTGAATCATCCTCCATCCAGTTTCCCTTGTTTACTTACTGTTCGTAAACTCTCTTTCGTTGAGTTTTGAGTTGAGTCTTGACTTGAAGGTGAAGGAGAAAGAACCAAACACCTATAAACTCTATTCTATTCTATTTAACGAGGGAAAGAAGGCAGAGTTCATTCATTAGCTACTTTACTGTATTGTAGAGGAAAAGAGTTCAGGGACAAGTGAAGGAGAGAAGCCACTTTAACGTGAAAGAAGGTTCAGGATCAAAGAAAGAATGAATAGGGGAAGGAGACTGAAGCCAGCCAGCCGGCCGAGGGGAAGGGGTATTATCTTTGTTTACAGTTCAAGAAGAAATAGGGGAAGGAGAAAGTAGCGAATGGTTCATGAGTTTACAATTCCATCTGCTGAAGTAGGGAAGGAGCTGATCCTCCGGTTTCCCTTGGTTACAGGAGAGTGTAAATGAACAAGAACTGAAAGGTCAGGTAATAAAGTCAAAGGAAGAAGACGAAGACAGAGTTTACAGTTCAAGAATAAAGAAGTAGCTCAGCCGGCCAAGGTTCAGGTTTGAGGTTGAAGAGAGAGTTTCGGAGAAGAGAAAGATCAAGAATGAATCGAGAGTTGAGGAGAAGATCAAGATCAAGAAGAAATCTTGAGGATTTACTGACAGTGAACGATCATTGATTCTTCGATAGGATTGACTTCTACTTCATCTTTACGTTTCGTCTTTCCTTCTAGTTCACTCTCATTTCTTCTTCTTTCGTCTCCCTTCTTTCAAACACTTACAACTCCTTCCTTCCTGTTCAGGTTGAACTATCTCTTTTCTTTCACGAGTAGGTGTTTGTTTGGTCAGGTAATTGAGTACAAGGTTCCGGTTTTGGGGTCAGTCGCTTCTCTTCCGCTCTTTTTCTTTCTCTTTTCTGACTCTCATCTTTCTTGTACTCTATTCGTTCCTTGAAGGTCCACAACAGGTAACATAAATTAAATGAACAAGTTGCTTTTGTATGAGAGTGAGGGCCGGAGCTCGTATGGATACATTACTTCATTGTTCTATGTTCTATGAGGCCTTGCACTAAGCACATACTAATATGAACCAAGAGACATCATTCATACAATATACTTCAATGAAGATGTGAAGAAAATGTTGTCAAAATTATCAAAAGAGGTTGCAATTCATGTCACATTGAAGAGGAATGAAGTTTAATGGTTATAAATTTTGGGTGGGTTACAATTTAGAGTTATTGTATTTTAAGACATTTTATTTACTTTAGGTTACATTTACATAATGGCTAATTATGGTCATTAAGTATGAATGTTACAACTTTTGGAATGCCTTTAATAGTTTCATTTTGAGGCTATATAAAGCCATGTATGTTGTATTTTTAAGGTAGACTTGGAAAATATAGTAAAAGAAGCATTTGTGCTTTCTTTAGCCAATGGCTAAGTTTATTTGCAACTCTATGTAGTTTAGGTTGCATGTAGAATCATTCAAGCTCGACATGATCAATCTTGCTTGTGGAGTGATTCGAATCTCAAACAAGTATTTGAGATATTTGATCAACAAGAATCATTCAAGCTAGACATGATCGATCTTGCTTGTGGAGTGATTCGAATCTCAATTAAGTGTTCTTGCCTTGAGATATTCGATCATGTAACAACTCGAAAATTTTGAAGGTCTCGAGCCACGGATCGTTACTCAAGAATGTCGAAATAAGAAAAATGCGTAAAATTTTAAAACATTTAAACACGTGCATGTAAATTGAAATTTAATTAAAGTAGTAATGAAAATTTTGTTTTTATAAAGAAAAGAGAAAAGACCACTAAGATACAACATCTTTCGGACAACTATTTGAAATACGTGAAAGGCCGGATTTAAAGGTAGGTACAAAGAAACTCGACTCAAATGTGTTGGGACTCGCTATAGCCAACAGCCCCGTGTGCCTTCGCCTCGACCGCTACATCAATTTCCACCTGAAAAGAAGGTTGGAGTAGCAGGGATGAGTATATAAAATATACTCAGTAAGCAATGCTGGTAGTTCGTATTTCGTTATTAAGTCTTATTAATCTTGTTCCCACGTTCGGTATCTTATTCTCTCACCGGGATTCATTCCCCCGGATAAGCTTCTTCCTACGTTACACTCAAGATTTCTTATTCCACTCTCTTGGTTCACGGTCCTATCTGGACCTCCAGCCCTCGGAATATTCTTAGGTCCTCTAGGTCTCCTAGTTAGTCGCTTCTGCTAGCCACTTTGATCACCGTCATCATATCTCAAGCACTCGAGGCGCGACCTGGTGTTCAGGGTTCATGCATTCCAAGACTCGACCAACTCTCAAGTGAACCACTGTAGACCCCTGCCACTCGTGACAGGTTCACTTAAAGGAAACTAACTGGCAAACTCCCCATAAGTCCTTACAAGGTACCATCAACAATAAAATGGCCAGTTCTATAGTTACGCGGACCCCTGACGATCGAGTCAGGTTTACGATTAGAGGTTAGTTGGCGAACCCCTAATCGTCCCCAGATAACCGTTAATATCCTATGCATGAACAGTAACCCTCGACCAACTCTAATGTACCAACGTGGACCCCTGTCTCGACAGGTTCACTTAAAGGAAACTAACTGGCAAACTTCCTATAAGTCCTCACAAGGTACCATCAACAATCAAATGGCCAATTCTATGGTTACGCGAACCCCTAACAATTGAGTCAGGTTTACGGTTAGGGGTTAGGTGGCGAACTCCTAATCATCCCTGGATAACCGCTAATATCATATACATGAACAGAAATCCTCGACCAACTCTAATGTACCAACGTGGACCCCTGTCTCTCGTGACAGGTTCACTTAAAGGAAACTAACTGACAAACTTCCTTTAAGTCCCCACAAGGTACCATCAACAATCAAATGGCCAGTTCTATGGTTATGCGGACCCCTGACAATCGAGTCAGGTTTACGGTTAGGGGTTAGTTGGCGAACCCCTAATCGTCCCCGGATAACCGCTAATATCATATACATGAACAGAAATCCTCGACCAACTCTAATGTACCAACGTGGACCCCTGTCTCTCGTGACAGGTTCACTTAAAGGAAACTAACTGGCAAACTTCCTATAAGTCCCCACAAGGTACCATCAACAATCAAATGGCCAGTTCTATGGTTACGTGGACCCCTGACAATCGAGTTAGGTTTACGGTTAGGGGTTAGTTGGAGAACCCCTAATCGTCCCCAGATAACCGTTAATATCATATACATGAACAGTAATCCTCAACCAACTCTAATGTACCAACGTGGACCCTTGTCTCTCGTGACAAGTTCACATAAAAGAAACCAACTGGCAAACTTCCTATAAGTCCCCACAAGGTACCATCAACAATCAAATGGCCAGTTCTATGGTTATGCGAACCCTTGACAATTGAGTCAGGTTTACGATTAAGAGTTAGTTGGCGAACCCCTAATCGTCCCTGGGTAACCGCTAATACTGCAACATATGTGACAGAGGCATAATATAATGATCTAATCATGGAAAGCTAATCATGAATCTCAGTTCATAAGGTAGTGCATACGCATTTTGGTAACGTTACAGCAAACATACATAATCACAATCAACATGTGTCATCTCACCTCATTCTATGCTCAACTTCTAAAACGTACTTCTTATATCATACTTTCATGCATACTATGAACGTAGCTAGATCCAAGGTTCCGAGGTGCCACCTACCTGAAAAGCATGACACTTTATGTTCGGACTTGCGTCTTTAGTCCAAAATTTGCCAAACTCCTCGGATAATTCTTACATGGGTGCAAAATGGAGAATACCATGAGAACGACGTCAAGATCGGAGTTAAAGCGGGTGAGTTAAATCAAAAGGGCCAAACCGACACAATTAAGTTGGGTCAGGTTAGCTGGACCTCCACTTGGGTCGGGTCGGCTAGACCTCTGCTTGGGTCGGGTCGGTTGCCCCCCCGGTTCGCACGCCCGTGGTGGGCAAGGCGGGACACACGCGCCTGCATTGGCCGCACGCAGGCCCGTGCTGGGCCATGCGAGGCAGAGGCCCGCGCTGGGCCACGCCAGGCGGTGAGGCAGACGCCCGCGCCAGTCGTAGAACCATCGTTTTCCCCCGACCCCCCTTTCTCTTTCACTCACCTTTGCATGTTCGTCGTCACCTCATCTTCTAGTTCGCTTCCGACGCCCATGATCCTCCTCAAATCTCGTAGATCGTCCTCCCACAAACACATAGCAACTGAAATCGGGTCAATCCCTTGAAGGTTAGGGGATAAATCTAACGGTAGAAGCTCTCAAAAACCCATGAACATACCTTGGCGTTCTTCCTTCGTTCAACTTCCCTCCTCGATTTGTATCCATCCGAAGTCGACCGCCGAACACCCGGATCTAAAGTCCAAGTGTCTCCGGCGAGCATGAGTTGGGTTTCAGTCTCCTACTTTCGACGGTGCCCTCTCCTTTCGACACCCCTCTCCTCCTTCTATTCCCTCTCAAATGAGGGATGGGATTTTTTTTTCTTTCTTTTGAAGTGACCCATGACTCCGTGTCATATCCTTCCTTTTTCTTTTTTTCTTTTTTTTTTTTTTAATTTTTAATTTTTAATTTTTTTTATTTCGTTTTATTCTATTTTATTCATTTATTTAGTTGTGCCTCTTTGGACAGCAGGGTATTACAAATCATTCCTCCCTTTTAAGATCTTTCGTCCTCGAAAGTTCCTAGTTCTTAAGACAACTTTGTGTATCAGGTCCTCATATTGGCCCCTCTCTCCCCAAATCGCTTCTTCGAGGTGATGGTCACCCCATTGAACTTTCACTAGACCGATTCCTTACCAACCTTCGAGGTGATGGCCCCTCTCTCCCCAAATCGCTTCTTAGGACGAATCCTCTTCTTGAGGACGAATTCTCCACTTCTTCAAGAGGATTCGTCCTCGAATTTATTTGTGAAACTTTGCTGCAAAACATAAGATATGGAAATACAAAGGCCCTCACAACAATCTCTAATGTGTATACACTCAACGATTTTTTTTAGGCCACTCTGTTTGCACTCATTTACACAAATGAAGCTCTCAATCCACCTCTCAAAATTTTGAATAGAGCAAAGATTGAATTTTGAACTCTGGGTCGATTAAAATCTAAAAAGATGAAAGTAAATAAAAATCAAATTGAAAAAAAAAATGCAAAGGAAACATATATCCGATCTTGAACCTGAAGCTCTGATACCAAATGATAAGATAAGGAATCAATACAAGGGGAATAAGATTCAGATTACCTTGTTGATCGAATATCTCAAGGCAAGAACACTTGATTGAGATTCGAATCACTCCACAAGCAAGATCGATCATGTCTAGCTTGAATGATTCTTGTTGATCAAATATCTCAAATACTTGTTTGAGATTTGAATCACTCCACAAGTAAGATTGATCATGTCGAGCTTGAATGATTCTACATGCAACCTAAACTACATAGAGTTGCAAATAAACTTAGTCATTGGCTAAAGAAAGCACAAATGCTTCTTTTACTATATTTTCCCAGTCTACCTTAAAAATACAACATACATGGCTTTATATAGCTTAAAAATGAAACTATTAAAGGCATTCCAAAAATTGTAACATTCATACTTAATGACCATAATTAGCCATTATGTAAATGTAACCTAAAGTAAATAAAATGTCTTAAAATACAATAACTCTAAATTGTAACCCACCCAAAATTTATAACCATCAAACTTCATTCCTCTTCAATGTGACATGAATTGCAACCTCTTTTGATAATTTTGACAACATTTTCTTCACATCTTCATTGAAGTATATTGTATGAATGATGTCTCTTGGTTCATATCATTCTCCACTTCTTCAAGAGGATTCGTCCTCGAATCTATTTGTGAAACTTTGCTGCAAAACATAAGATATGAAATACAAAGGCCCTCACAACAATCTCTCATGTGTATACACTCAAGAAATTTTAGGCCACTCTATTTGCACTCATTTACACAAATGAAGCTCTCATTCTCACCTCTCAATTTTTTTAGTAGAGCCCAGATTGGATTTTTTATTTTGGGTCGATTAAAAACAAAAAAGATAAAAACAAATTGAAAAGAAACGCAAAGGAAACATATATCCGATCTTGAGCCTGAAGCTCTGATACCAAATGATAAGATAAGGAATCAATACAAGGGGAATAAGATTCAGATTACCTTGTTGATCGAATATCTCAAGGCAAGAATACTTGATTGAGATTCGAATCACTCCACAAGCAAGATCGATCATGTCTAGCTTGAATGATTCTTGTTGATCAAATATCTCAAATACTTGTTTGAGATTCGAATCACTTCACAAGCAAGATTGATGATGTCGAGCTTGAATGATTCTACATGCAACCTAAACTACATAGAGTTGCAAATAAACTTAGCCATGGGCTAAAGAAAGCACAAATGCTTCTTTTACTATATTTTCCAAGTCTCCCTTACAAATACAACATACATGGCTTTATATAACCTCAAAATGAAATTCCAAAAGTTGTAACATTCATACTTAGTGGCCATAATTAGCCATTATGTAAATGTAACCTAAAGTAAATAAAATGTCTTAAAATACAATAACTCTAAATTACTCTAAATTGTAACCCACCCAAAATTTATAACCATCAAACTTCATTCCTCTTCAATGGCATGAATTGCAACCTCTTTTGATAACATTTTCTTCACATCTTCATTGAAGTATATTGTATGATTGATGTCTCTTGGTTCATATTACATACTCTTCGAGGGTCGCGAAGTGTAAAGATCCGGTCTTTGCCAACCGTTGTAAGAACAACAAAATCGATTGTGTCTTCGACACTATAACTATAGGCGGGACCAGTTGTAGGATGATCGCTGAGTGGCGTTCTGCTCGATTAGGCGAATGCGAGTGAGGGATAAGCTTTACCCGTTTGCTAGGAGGGAAACCCGGGAAGAGTGAAGGCTTAGATGGTTCAAACCCCTTTGGAAACTATTAGTCAAGCGTCCCATATATATTGAGGGACTCCATATCATTCATTATTAAAGCGACAAGGTAACCTTAAATCGATAAACAGGAATGCGTTTCCTAATAATAATGAGCAATGCTGGTAACAGCAAATGGTTACTAACCCCTCATCAAAGAGTATGGCATATCCGACGAGACGGCAAGATGCTTGGTTGGACAAGTAACGTGATGAACCCTACCTGTATCTCTAGGCGCTATTCTGTCTTATTATGGGGATCATGTCTTCCTTTTCGGGTTCCAAACCTCCCCCTTCTCTAATAGGGTAAAGTCAAGACCCACGCCTAGGGATATACAAGCGCCATTCTTTAGATGGATTCGCTATTCAATAGTGATTGTAGCCGGGATAAGCAGGCACGAACTTCTGTATAGCGCCCTAGTTTGTTAGTACAAGTAGCTAAGAGGGCTGGGAGGGAAGGACGACTTGCGTCAAACTTGTGAAAGAATACTTGCAGCGCACCTGCTGAACAAGGCTCCTCTTGAAAGTCTTTCGGGGATTACCAGTTTCGGAGGGACCCACCATTGTACTTCTAGGGGAGGGTATAAGATAGCGGAAGGCCACAGCGTGAGTGTTCTACACAATACGGTTGGGTATGCCACCAGCATAAATGAGGCGCACAAGAAAGACGGGTGCGATCTCGATTTAATGCCAGCCTGGAAGTGATTCGCTAAGTCGGGTAGCGGCCGCCTATTGTAGAATCGTCATAACCTGGCTTTACTATCATCTGTGTAAAGATTGATTGTTATGGGCATACTTTCAACTGTTTGGCAAGTCAAGGGACCCTGAAATCCGCTCCTTAGCCATAAGGTTCCAGAGTCATGCAGAACAGACACTAACCGTTTGAACATTACTTGACTATTAATTAATTGGACCTTCAACCTTTCAGCTTTCATAGATCTGAGAAAGAAAGGCTCTTTTGGTTTGGGAAGTGACGTTGAGACTGGGCACGTGCGAGAAGTAATAAAGAAAGCAAAGGGAAGAGGAGTTAGAGCAGGGAACAATGGGCATCCCCACCTGGAAAACAAAGAGTAGAGTCAGAAGGACCTGACGCAACTCTACTACCGGCTTTCCTACCAAAAAGCTAACCCAACCGAAGGAAATTACATAAGGTCTCTGGGCTATAAAGAATCTCATTCCTTCCTACCTTTCTTCCACTATTTCCGAGATCGATATAGCCCTCTCGAAACCTAGCTGTTAGAGTTGCATTTCCGGGCTAATATTCTACTTAATCCCCGAATGGGTACTTTCACTCTTCTCCCTCCTGCAAGGTATAGAACAACTAAGGTGTGGGCCTCCCCGCTTGCTTTGGTTCTGCTTTTGTTGTGACCAAGAAGCAAGAGCTTGAGCTCAACCAACCATTAATAATCACTTTTGTTTGTGGTTCCCAATTGGGAGATTTCGGTCCGGTGTAGGGGACACCTTCTTCATGATCTAGGGGTACAATGTAGCCTGCGCTAAGCAGAGAGAGCTCCTCTTTGGTTCCATCTGTCCACATTCTTCCTTTACAGAGGGAAATTCGGGCTTGATTGTTCTGTGTAGTCGATTCGCTCCCTCTATAAACAGAGTCCATGAGCTCGGGAAGAGAAGTAGAGCCCTCGGTCAACCAAGAGAGGTCCAGCCCTTCCTTCTCATTCATCATTCAATTCGTTGCGTTCTTCTTTTGAGCAGATCCGTCAGCTTATAGCCAACCAACCAATCCTGTTGATCCTGACCTACAAAGGGAATGAGGTAAGAATCAACAAATGAAAGAGGAAATAGAAAAAGAAAGAATTGGAATTGAGAAGAAAGAACGTCATTCCTATCTTCCGAAGCAGCTTTACCGAGTTGGAGAGGTTCAGTAGTTAGGTTTCATTCATCTTTCGTCTTTCTCCTTTATTAGTGTATTCAGGATCATGAATGTTGAATTAGATTCTTCAATCAATTCATTCATTGACTCGACTCCCTTATTCTTTCACGGTAAAGTCTCATTCTTAGTTTCCCTTCTTTCTTGAACTGTAAACTCTCTTTCTCTCATTAATGTTTCTTCTTTCCTTCCTTAATGATAAGATAAGGAATCAACTACAAGGAGAATAAGATTCGGATTACCTTGTCGATCGAATATCTCAAGGCAAGAACACTTGATTGAGATTCGAATCACTCCACAAGCAAGATTGATCATGTCTAGCTTGAATGATTCTTGTTGATCAAATATCTCAAACACTTGTTTGAGATTCGAACCACTCCACAAGAAAGATTGATCATGTCGAGCTTGAATGATTCTACATGCAACCTAAACTACATAGAATTGCAAAGAAACTTAGCCATTGGCTAAAGAAAAGCACAAATGCTTCTTTTACTATATTTTTCAAGTCTGCTTACAAATATAACATACATGGCTTTATATAGCCTCAAAATGAGACTATTAAAGACATTCCAAAAGTTGTAACATTCATACTTAATGACCATAATTAGCCATTATGTAAATGTAACCTAAAGTAAATAAAATGTCTTAAAATACAATAATTCTAAATTACTCTAAATTGTAACCCACCCAAAATTTACAACAATCAAACTTTATTCTTCTTCAATGTAGCATGAATTGAAACATCTTTTGATAATTTTGACAACCTTTTCTTCACATATTCATTGAAGTATATTGTATGATTGATGTCTCTTGGTTCATATCACTTAATGCAATAACTGATGGTAATATTGGTGAAGCAGTGAGACCGGTAGGGAGAGGAGTGATGGATCATTCATCTTGCTTTCGGCTTGACTTCCTGTTCAGATTCCGGTTCAGTAGTTCCATCTAGTTCAGTAGTGATTGATAATTCATCTTTGTTACAGTCGAGTAAAAGAGTGAAAAGAGGAGTGAAGCGGCGAGACTGTAAAGGGGAGGAAAGGCGTTTACAGGTCGGGTCATATCGGGGCAGGGTACATAGTTAATGAATGGACTCTCCGATGAAGTAGCTCATTCATCTTTCTTCTCATAACTCACGGTAATCGAGTATAATTCATTGATGACTCGACGGGAGAGGTTCCGGGGAAGGGAATGGAATTGTGAGACCAATGTAATGGGTTCAGGGGAAGGGAATAGAGAAAGATACCCTACGGGCGAAGGGAATCGAATTGTGAGACAAAATAAAGCGAAGGAGCAAACGAAGCCCCTTTACCGACAGGGGAGGTGATTGAGCTTGCTAATCTTTCTTTCATTCTCTTTCTGGAAACTCTCATTAATCTTGAGTTGAGGAGAAGAAGTACTTAATTAAAGGACACAAGTTACGTCGCGAAGCAATGAGACAAGAATAGTAGGTGAATAAATATGCTTTACCTCGTTCAATCAGTCTAGGAGAGGCTACAGCACGGTAGTAGGTAAGGGCGAAGTCATCATAAGTGGTTGACTGGGCTTTTGAATGCAAATTCACCGTTTTTCGCTCGCCTTTCATGCGTGCCTGTATGATAAGTTATTAGTTCGTCTTATAGAATGGAAGACGGAATGAGATTTGCGTCTTATTGTAGGTCAATCATCCGTTCAATCTGGAATTCCATCTCTTCTTTGGTTTCTGGTACTGGTTTGATTTGAGTTCCTTTCCTTTGTTCAAATCAATATCTATGTCAGGCTTCCCTTCCCAGCTGTCCTGTCCTGTTCAATCTGTTGTTCTTCTCTGTCCAATCAAATATCCCGGTCGAGCTGGCTGGTACATCAATCGGCATATTGCTTGTTTGGTACACATATCTTTCAATGTCAATCAAGTTCTCGAATTCATTCCCCTTGCCTTTTGAACTGAGCTGAGGAAAAGGTTCATCATTTCTATTTTATGAGCTTTAGAAGCTTTAAGAGAGAATAGGGAGTAAGTAAGGGAAGAGGCTATAAGTAGGCCGTTTGTTATTGCTAGTTGGGCTGCTTGCCTTTATTCGGCTTGGCTTCGCTATTGCTCATGACTTGTATTGTGGTCGGCCTAAAAAGTAGTATTCCTACCATAAAAGAATGCCGATTATCTAGTGTGTTAGTTAAGTTTCGCCAGAAGCAAGCAAGACGAGTTCGCCCCTATCTCTAAAGTTAGACGAGGCTCGTTCCGTACTTGACTTAGGAGCTGGTGTAGTACTCGCCCCTATCTCTAAAGGGGCTTATGCACTCTACTCGCTGTCGTATAAAGGAGTGTTAGAGCGAGCGAGGGAAGCCTTTCAATTTCGGGGCTTCCCCCCTTTTCTTTTCCCTTATCCCTCACCCTACCCTTTCATTTCTGCTTAAGCTTCCCCAGTTTTGGGGATTAATTGATTGGATACCCAGAACCATAATCTTTCCTAGGAACTGCTTCTACGACGATAGATAGGGGTCAGGTTTGTTTGGAATCTATGCCCCCTGCCCTCCAAACAGTATGGGGGCCTTTCAGCTCGTACTGCTCACACTCCTAGATCTTCACGGCACCTCCTCCACCCCAGGCCTACTTCCAAATTCGCTTTCAACAACACCACAAAAAAAGTCAACTATGATGGTAGCCCGCTGATCTGATCATAGGTTCAATCCAATCCCTTGGCCTCTCCGGAAGCGAGAAAAAAGCGAGCAGCAAGCCCTTTACTACCCTTATTATAATAAGAAGGTCAGCTTCATAGCTCCAACCTATACAAGGGGCAAGCCAAACCTTGTTGAAGGAAGGGCTGAATGAATAGCCTTATCTTATTATTAGAGAAAGGGGAGCTTATTATAAGACTAACAAGGTTTGGAACCCTATACTCCCCAACAACAACAAGGGTGCTTGCTGGCATCAAAGCACTTCATTATTATTAGTTAGTAAGAGATGGGGCGGAGGGCGCACAACCCCTGATCTGCTTAAATTCCCCCCAGTGAGGGCACTCTGGTTCGAAAGGGGCCACTCTAAGGCTAGGATCTTATTTGCTATGTCTTCCTTCCGTGGAGAATTTTCTGCCTAGATCACTCGTCAGTTAATCCATTTATGATGAGCTAACTGATTCAACCCTTTCGTCGGGAAAATCATATTGAACAAAGAATACCATACCCGATTCTTTCTTTCATTCATATTAGCCTCCCTTGCAGCTAAAATGATCGAGGATTAATTACCTTTCAGCATCTGGCATTTTTGGTTGGAGGAGACTTTGCCCAGAAGAATGGTATCATCCGCAGGTTCAACCCTCGTATTTCTGGAGCGAGAAGCATTCCTTTCTCCCTCGATTGCAGGCTTTTTTATAGAGAGAGAGTAAAGAGTAAGGGGGCAGAGCTTACTTAGCCTTCTCCCCTCTTCCTATTTGAATCTTATTACAATCTGAAGAAGGAAGAGTTTATTGATTACAATCCTATATCATTTGTTGATAGATAGGGCCGGTAGCAACCTGACGAGAGAGGTCCTTAAGGATATTGTGGAGAGAGCCTCCGCTCTCGTTTTTTCTTCTCGCTAACGATCTTCTTTTCTTCCTCATTCCGGCATGATCAAAGAAGCTATGACTGACCTGGTCCCCTTTTCAGACAAGACCCTCTTTCTTTTTCTTTCTTTGTTTTTTCCGCTTTTTAATTGGGAATCAACCCTCTCTGCTCCTCTTTCTTTCCTGGGGCACAGCTTGACTTTATTGCACGCATTTGGTGCGCTATTGAATAAGATTCCTATACCTATATATAAGTGGTCAAAGGAGATCCCCATCTCAAGGAGGTCCTCCACTTTGGTTGGCTAGTGGATCTTCCTCTCTCCGAATTGCAATTTGTTTGGATTATCCTCGTTTTACTTACTCTTTTAAAGGATCACCTGCTTCCTCTCCGGTCTCTTTTCTTTTCCCTTTAATCTATCTGCGTAACTCTTAGGGATTTGAGTGAAGGACAATACGACAGAGCAAAAGCTAGCGGCTTTCTTTTTCATATTTCTTGCCTGCTTGAAGCTACGACATCCCACCAATCCTATCCGAAAGAGTGAGTTGATGCTATGGTGGTGCCTGACCCTGATTGCTCAATTGTTAACCGAGCTAAACCATTCCCCCCGCCCTTCTTAGTTAGTTAAATCAAAGAATCTTTCTTTTAACGGTTCAATTACCTTCTTTCGAGTGATTTGATTCATCAATAGGGGCCCACCATACCATAGGAAGTTGCTTCTTGGAATGCCGTCGTTCAAGCACAGGCTGCCCACTGATTCAATCAATCTTCACCAGCCAGATTTTGCTACTAGATAACCGAAGGAGCACACAAAGCGAAGGGACTCACCAAGCTAGAACGTAGTTGTTTGTGTAAACGGAATCGAGTTTCAAATCATAAGATGACGAAGTGAACCAACGAATCAAGCTGAACATATCTTTGATCCACTCTACGAACTGAAAGGGAGATCTTGCAAAACAACCACAACAACGCCCGGATCCGCAAGAATGGCTATGTAGGTCAGAGGCGCTATTCTCGCTTTGAGTTCTACTCTCAGTGTCTATGCTTACGTAGGAGTTGCTATTCGGCCATAGATCGGGCTCTTGGTTCTTCCCTCTCCCTACCAGTCTCGCTCTTTCACTCTCCTGTAAACACGAAAAAAACTAGAAAAAAGCTATCCCCCCCCCCCCCCCCCCCCCCCNCCCCCCCCCCCCGTATTTTGAGGGATAAAAGTCTATCTTTACCCTCTTTTTCGGGATAAAATCCCAGTATTTAGGGCCGAGGTAATTGATAAGTAGAAGGAAAGACTATCGAAGAATCAATGAGAGTGAACTGGAAGTCAATCCTCAAGATTTCTTCTTGATCTTGATCTTCTCCTATTCTCTGTCTATTTTTAGGGATCAAATCTAGTAAAGGTAATGTTGAAGTCAATCCTATCGAAGAATCAATTCGACTTAACTGTAAGTAAATCCGAAAGATTCCTTCTTTCACTCTTTCACTTGGTCTCGCTGTTTCACCCCTCTCCCTACCTTTTGTAATGTGAAGCTAGTCGTCGTCAGTCGATTCAGTATCATGGCTAGGGTTGGGTGTAGCGGACTTGATCATCCTCTGCTACGCGAACCTGCTCAATCAGCCATGACCGAGAATCAGTCAGACTAGTCAAAAGTACGCACCCACATGAGAATACCTTCCAGCGGAAAAGGCCAACTAATTACAACAATAGACTGAGAGAATACCATACCAATAAATAGACTAAACACCCCCAATCAATAGAACACACCATAATAATAGAAAGAAAGACTGCCCTCCTCCCTCCTCTCATTCACCAGGCTGCTTTAGCTTTAGAGCTCAGAGGGATGACAGAAAGAGATCATTGAATGAATTTGATCAGATTGCTCTGTCTGATACCATCTCGACATCTAAGAATGATGAATCGAATCTCGCTCTTTAGTTAGAAAGAAGATCTTTTGTCTCGAGCTTTGCTTTTTCATGTGCTATGAAATTAGGTTCCCTAGACTGATCCGTATGAGAGAACAAATCCTGCAGCGATGAGTTTGAATGAAGGGTCTTTTTTCCTCAGACCCGAAAACCTTTCTTTTCCTATTGGGCTTTGTGCCACTTCGGAAAGTGAAACGAAGGAAAAGCCTGACCTGCCCTTATTGTTAGGTCATCCTATTTCGGTGCATGGTCAGGTTCTTAAGGTATGTGCCAGAACAGCCGTGGATCTACCTTTTTCAGGAATTAAAGGATCATTGGTGAAATAGCGTATAGGTCGGTCTGGGTGGGATGATACGAAATAGAGTAGTTGCCAATTGGCATGCGAAATCGAGAAGGAACTTCCTTATTCACTCAAATTCCTGTGTGAAAGAGCCAAAATGATTTAGCGGTTTAGTGTAGAGAGAGAGAGGGTGAACGAACAATTTCAGATGCAGCGCCTTTAACGTAGTTCTGTATATTGATAAGGATAGGAACCTACCTAATAAGAGGATGCCCCATTTTCACCAAACCTATACCTCTAAATGGGGTTTTAACCTAGTAGCGATGTGAGGGCGCAGATAGAGAGTTTTTTGGTAGGAGACTACTTAGTTTGGTAGGAAAGAGGCCTTAGACCAGGCTTTTTTAGGACGGGCAAGGGCCACGAGAGAGGTTTTCCTATTATCGCTAGAATCAATCGATAATAGAATGAATAAGAAAGAGGGTGATCTCATTGTTTGCATCTGAAAAGCGGTATAGTTAGACCCTTCCTTGCAGCATCCGTCAGATACAGCAAGCAACAGCTAATGTAATGATTGATATATATATGTATGCAGGCTAGCCCTTTTCTTTCGTATCGAGAAAGCCGCTGATGAATGAAAAGAAAGCGGAGCTGCTATTGACGTCTTTGATTGGATGTAGACAGATATAGATAGAAAGTCTGCAGTGAGAGGTATAAATCACTGGTAGCCAGCCAGCCAGCCAGTCTTTACTGAACTCGGCCCAAGCACCACTCCCATGCCTTTCTTGTTCCACTAGCTATTATCAAATTCTCTTCTCTCTCTTTCGTTATTACAACCTTTTTGATGTCGAAGACCAGAGGAAACATCATTTTTTTCATTCTTTTTTTCTTGAGTTCGTGTACAACAACCTTAACCGCACAAGCCTGGGCTGGGCCTACCTCCATTCCTAGAGGAGCCGTATGAGGCGGAAGCTCCTCGTACGGTTTTGAAGCCGAGCCTTTCCAGCAATGGGGCCTAGGGACTAATATGATGATTGGTTTAGGTAGGGCGGCCGGCCTACTACAGACACCTGTAGGGATTAGTGCGTGAGACCGCGATCCACAAACTGACGCATGGGACTCACCCTTGACTTGGGAATGAAGAGGGGAAAGATAGCATGTCACAAGAGCGAGGCGAGGTTTGGAACCCTACTATGGGAGGGACGCCTCACGAGCGGGGCTGATAGAGATGAGGCCTTTTGGCGAAGCCAAGTCAATTTCGGGCCACCAAACCCTGCAATGATCAGGCCCTATGGAGTAAAGGAAAGCGTGTACGTTGTCACACTCCCTGCCTTCCAAAGGTGCCTAGAGGACGGGCAAGACGCAGCGACGATCCGGGAGCAGATTCCCCACTGGGGGATAGGAGACGGCCATCTCAAGGCACAGCACGACCTACAGGCAAGACCGACGAGACCTGGGAAGGCAACCCGATTGGGAGTCAGAGGATCCATAGTACCTGCAGCCCCACGGACTGAATATTCATCATTTTAGAAAGCGGGGGGAAGGGATCTCTTTTCTGCAACGGAAAAAAACAGAGCTGATTTGACTCCGCATAACCTAACGATGCATCCAATACCAATGATCTGTGCCTAGAATGCGTTGCTAGATCTCGGCTTTATCAATCAAGCTATACAGGCAACAACAAAGGCGAACCTGGGGCTTCCCTTTCATTACTTCTTTCACGACGAGGGAACCACGGCCGCATCAGTCGAAGTGGTGGAACGCCCTCCTGAGTCAAAGAGAGAGCTTCGGGACCTCTCTCCAAGAGATAGATAGGATTCGGTATCATAATCGGCTAGAGTTCAGAGGCAGCTACTCTCCTAGCCCAGCCCACGGGGAAGCCTCTTCTTTCTGGTCTACATCAAGTGCATTGAATGCCTCACAATCTGAATCAAAGAGGATGGGTCAAGGAGAAGTTCGGGATGAAACCAGAGTGGATGGCAAAGCGGCGCCTCCGGGGGCGGCTTGTGTTGTGATGTCATTTCGGATTCCTGACCTATTTCGACACTAGTTCAATGGGGTTAATCACCCAGATCTTGAATCAACTAGTAGATCATCAAATCATCACTGGGACCCAATGCATGCATTCTCCAGATGAGTTGGGAGCTGGGGCAGCCCGCGCGCGACCCATACCAATCCTACACTCCTTATCTTTCTCCTATTCTTTCTTTGTCACTTCTTGGAAATCACGAAGAGTATTCCCGGACTGGACTGAGAGGGGAGCAGCCGTCGGTATTGGAAATCAGTCTCATTCAACCAACTATCTTTTTGAAGCAGATAGTTCACAGTGCTCATTCTATAGATACTGTGTAAAAAAGCCAACTCATGTTTTCACTCGATTTTCATTACGAAGATGTATCACGTCAGGATTTGTTGCTCAAACTAAATCACGCCAACGTTATGGAAGTTCCTGGATCGTGTGAAATAAGAGTCGTACCAAAGGCACCCTATGATTTCATAATCAAAAATGGAAAATTAGCTATGGAGATTCCGCGCGGTCAGAAATTGATACAGACACAAAGGGGTTCGACAGGAAAGTCCTTTCGATCCAATCCATTCTTGGAGTCAAATAAAGACAAAGGATATGTTAGTGACCTAGCACGACAAAGCACTCTCCGAGGGCATGGAATGTCAAATTTTTCAGTCAGAATCGCCACAGTAATGTCTCTCTTAGATTCTCCGGTAGAAATACGGGAAAACTCCATGCAGTTCTCGATGGAAATAGAGTTTTGCTCATTCTCCCCGGAACTAGAAGATCATTTCGAGATCTTCGAACATATTATAGGGTTCAATGTGACTATTGTCACTTCGGCCAACACACAAGATGAGACTTTACTACCGTGGAGCGGCTTTTTGCAAAAAGATGAGGGGGAAACTCAGTAAGAGGAGAAGCTAAATATACACGAGATCACAAACGTAGATTGCTCGCGGCTAAATATGAATTGATTCGAAAGCTTGATTTCGATAGAAAGCCTTTTGTAAAGATCCCACCCAATCTTACCAGTGATATGCGGGACAAAGATCGTGAGAAGTTGTCCAAGTTGACAAGAAAAGAGTTCCTTTGCACAAGTAAGAAACCTATGAATTTTCACGGGTCGCCCTCGTGGAGTAAATGAGTTCTTTCCATTTCTCGTATCCTATTTCGTGGATTAGCATCTAGAGGTTCTAGCATAAAGAAATCGTCTTGGTAGCAACCAACAAACCAATAGAACCAGGGTTAGCTCAGCTGATGGTCCACAAGCAAGGCAAGTAGGTCCATTACCGACCGGCTCCGAAACGAAAAGGCCTAACGGAGTCATCCATTATCTCGGATCGGAGATGCTAACAGGGCGGGAATCGAAGTGGGGGACCTCTCTACCACCTGTGTCTATCTCCTGTAAAGAAGTATGCTCCCACAGACATAGACTACGTAGAGGGTAGTACTGACTCTTAGAAAGATAGAATATCACCGCGTGAACATAAGATCTTGTTACCAATATAACTCCCGAGGGATCGACCACTATTCTAAATAGAGTAAAGTCAGGCGGAGAATGTTCATTGGAGTGCGCGGAGGTTGTTCCCATCATTGAAGTCAGAGTGTGGGACTGAGCCTTACGAATGAGAAAGACAAAAAAGTGTTTTGTTTCATTGGAAGACCCAAGTCAAATATCATATAGACTTTCTCTCGCCCTACTTCTCAATCTCGATAGAGAAAAGGTTGGAGAAAGTGACTTTATGAAATTCTCTTCTTTATAAAGCAGCGAAAGGCGGCCCCCCCAGAACGTTAAAAAGGTGGGGGAACAAGGTTGTCACGATAGGAAAGAGAAATGACTAAAAGAAACCAACGATTCTCTCTTCTTAAACAACCTATATCCTCCACACTGAATCAGCATTTGATAGATTATCCAACCTCGAGTAATCTTAGTTATTGGTGGGGGTTCGGTCCGTTAGCAGGTCTTTGTTTAGTCATTCAGATAGTTACTGGCGTTTTTTTAGCTATGCATTACACCCCTCATGTGGATCTAGCTTTCAATATCGTAGAACACATTATGAGAGATGTTGAAGGGGGCTGGTTGCTCTGTTATATGCATGCAAATGGGGCTAGTATGTTTCTCATTGTGGTTCACCTTCATATTTTTCGTGGTCTATATCATGCGAGTTATAGCAGTCCTAGGGAATTTGTTCGGTGTCTCGGAGTTGTAATCTTCTTATTAATGATTGTGACAGCTTTTACAGGATACGTACTACCTTGGGGTCAGATGAGCTTTTGGGGAGCAACTGTAATTACAAGCTTAGCTAGCACCATACCCGTAGTATGAGATACCATAGTGACTTGGCTTTGGGGTGGTTTCTCCGTGGACAATGCCACCTTAAATCATTTTTTTAGTCTTCATCATTTACTCCCTTTTCTTTTAGCAGGCGCTAGTCTTCTTCATCTGGCCGCATTGCATCAATATGGATCCAATAATCCATTGGGTGTACATTCTGAGATGGATAAAATCTCTTTTTACCCTTATTTTTATGTAAAGGATCAAGTAGGTTGGGTAGCTTTTGCTATCTTTTTTTCCATTTGGATTTTTTATGCTCCTAATGTTTTGGGGCATCCCGACAATTATATACCTGCTAATCCGATGCCCACCCCGCCTCATATTGTGCCGGAATTTGGGGCATCCCGACAATTATATACCTGCTAATCCGATGCCCACCCCGCCTCATATTGTGCCGGAATGGTATTTCCTACCACAATTATATACCTGCTAATCCGATGCCCACCCCGCCTCATATTGTGCCGGAATGGTATTTCCTACCTATCCATGCCATTCTTCGTAGTATACTTGACAAAGCGGGAGGTGTAGCCGCAATAGCACCAGTTTTTATATGTCTGTTGGCTTTACCTTTTTTTAAAAGTATGTATGTGCGTAGTTCAAGTTTTCGCCCTATTCACCAAGGACTATTTTGGTTGCTTTTGGCAGATTGCTTACTACTAGGTTGGATCGGATGTCAACCTGTGGAGGCACCATTTGTTACTATTGGACAAATTTCTCCTTTTTTTTTCTTCTTGTTCTTTGCCATAACGCCCATTCCGGGACGAGTTGGAAGAGGAATCCCTAATTCTTACACAGATGAGCCCTAGCCCTGTAAGCTCACACCTAATCAGTGCAAAATTCTGACACAAATCATTGTAGAGTTAGTATTACACCAAGAATGAATTGACAAGCAGATTTTATAGTTGGCTTTGTTGATATAGCTTAGATAGGGAAAAGATACGAGAGGGTAGGGTTGCACTTTGAAATTCGGGGGCTTTGTTACCGAAACTCCCTTACACCTCCACCCACGGCACTTACTCGTCTTTTGAAAGCCAGAACATGAGCATACAGACAGGAGTATCCCTATCACGCATGCTTCTACACTGATGACAAAATGACCTTCGAGACTCTGATAGGAATTCCTACCCCTAGCAATTTGAGGGGGGAAAGAAGTCCGTCTTCCGCAGTCATATGCTTTTGCACTGGGACTGATAGGGGGAAGGCCCAGAGATCATAAATCAAGGATGGGATAGGAATAGAGGCATTCCAGCCCAACATACTCCGGTGAATCGGTCGAGAGAGATAGGGAGGGGAGTGGGCTAGAGAAAGTCTAGTAATATGTGACTACAGGGGTTACTCTTCCTTCCTCATCTTTCATTATTCATAACAGTTAAGTGGCTATCCAACCAACCATTCAATCGGCTATGGAGGGAGGTTTCAGCAAGCATGGTAACCGATGCAAAACAAACTGAGGTAGGTCAATCATCGCTCAGCCCTCGTGTTACCTACCGTGAAGTGATTAATCCGGGCAATCCCTATGGAAAGGAAAAGAAAGTCTTCCGATTGGAGTCAATTTCCACCCTCTGATTGATGAGCCATTCCCCCCTTTCGTATAGCCAGAAAGGTATTCCATCTTATGGATGACTTTCAGTAGTTCTTCCATCCCCTCTTGTTCCACCTATCCCTTCACTCCCCAGGGATTTCCTACAGCTAGACAACCACGGTTCATCGCTCGGAGAGAAAGAATAGAAGCAAGTATTTCCCATTCAGTTGGTAATGAATCAATACGCTGGGAAACTCTCTCTCTCCCATGATGGGAATGGGAAGTCTCGTACAGGCTCATATTGGGTGTGGGTATGCTCCTTCCATAGGCCACTTTTCAGAAGGTCTTCAAGGTAGATATGCTCTTCTTCTCAGAAAGACCATACATACCTTTTGGTCAGGGGGCACAGAAGGGAGAGTGTGCCGGGTTTCAAGCCTGGTTGCATGTGACTGAGTTGGGAGAGGGGGGCGAATAGATCCGCTTCACTGCAAAATTGCATTTGTTTTTCCTTCTTTTTCTAGTAAGATTGAAACATCATCCTTCAAGAATCTTTAATCCTCATCTTCGTCATGCTATGAATATAGGTAGGCAAATCACGCCATTTCTTTTTCAGAGTAGTGGGAATCTGATATAATTCACTTTCACTTCTCCAAGCATCTTTTTCAATTCTTTTCCCACTTTCTTGTTGTTAGCCAAAAATAGAATAGAAGAAGATTCATAATTCACATTAATTTATTACGTCTGCTGTCCTCAGAAAGATATTGTTAGCAAGCAGCACTACTACTAATTCCCGTTCGATAGGTTCCCTTCCCATTCGGGGGCTGAAACCAGCATTTCGCCACATGCATCGTGAATTGGATCAAGATCAACAGCTTCTTAATTGGATTTATTTGACTCTCGAATTGACTATTGAAAAGTAGGTGAGGTGATGGCTCTCTTTCGACGATATGCATCTCGAACCTGGTCTCCAACCGGCACAGAAATTGGCCCAGCACTCGGGGGGCCCCTACTCGGTCTCAAGAACTCAAGCAGTCTTTATAGTGGTGTGGTAGCCGATTCAGATTGTATAGCTGCTGGGAAGCATAAAGATCGATCCATGTCCAGATTGCAACGCATTAAGATGTCAATGCCCAGTAGTGAATGTGTTCCCAGTGGGGCGGCTATCGTTAGTGTTCTAGTACAAATGCTCTCATAGGGCTGGACGGAAAGCTTCCTTAAGACCGGATCATTATAGATTTGGTACCAATCGTGACATTTGAGAAGCTTGTCTATGACTTGCTCTGGCTAACTCTGATGAGACTGATTGCGCTTTTTACTAGTGTCTACAATTTGTTAATTATTTCTTCGTTTGTGTATTCCCCCCAGACAGCTCCTTATCTTCTTTGAAGAGATACAACCATATGGGAGCCCAGGGTGAAATTGCACATCAAGTACTCTGCCCTCCCACCCACTCGGTAAAGCACTCTCTTATCTTCTTAGTGGTAGTATGCTTGGAGGCATTCCTGTTGAATACCCCCGCATTTAGGTGATACCCACCTTCACTATGTGGTTCCTTTGCCACTAGAACAGGCCTGGCTGTCGAATAGTTGCCTAAGTCTCTCACCAACTCCTTCTTTGTGGTAGGTCTTCTATCCGCATGAGTGTTAGTGTAACAAGAATGAATTTCTTGATTGGGGTGCCCCTTCCATGCTTCCTTCCTTCATTTGTCTGTGCTCCATCTCTACCAATAATGAAAGAAAGAGGTTTGTCCTTCCTGCGTCTGCTTGCTACTCTCGCTTTCTTCTTTGTGATTGCCTTTACAAAGTACACGTCATTCATTCCTTTTGCTCTCGAGATCCTAATGCCAACTGCAAGATAACATCAGAAGCGTCAATGCAGAGTATAATAGGTGGAAGCTCTTCTCTATGTACTTGTAGTTGAGTAAGGATTATATGCTTCAAGTCCCTTCTGACTTATCCTCTTTTTTAGAACTAAGAAGATTTGCCAATCATGAGGAGTTGAGTCTGATTCTTCGCCTACCACTAATAGAATAGCTTCGTCCGGGAAATGCGTCCCCTTACTAATCAAATCAAGCTCATAGTCACAGGAGGGATGATCCGTAGGTGGTCTGCTCCTGCCCCTTTGCTTTACTCATTTAGGGCTTCTGGGTGACGTACACAATATCGAACTCTAAGAGTCACATCTGCCACCTTGCTGGCCCATGAAGGCTGGCTTTTCAAAGAGATACTGAAGCGGGTCCATCCTTGCAATCAGCATGGTCGTATAGTTCAAGATGTAGTGGCGTAGGCGTTGCGAGGCTCATGGTTGAGCACAGCCCCTTTTTTCTAGAACCGTATACCTTGTGATATGAACCAAGAGACATCAATCATACAATATGCTTCAATGAAGATGTGAAGAAAAGGTTGTCAAAATTATCAAAAGATGTTTCAATTCATGCTACATTGAAGAAGAATAAAGTTTGATTGTTGTAAATTTTGGGTGGGTTATAATTTAGAGTTATTGTGTTTTAAGACTTTTTATTTAATTTCTGTTACATTTACATAATGGCTAATTATAGCCATAAAGTGTGAATGTTACAGCTTTTGGAATGTCTTTAATAGTTTCATTTTGAGGCTATATAAAGGCATCTATGTTGTATTTGTAATGAGACTTGGAAAATATAGTAAAGAAGCATTTGTGCTTTTCTTTAGCCGATGGCTAAGTTTCTTTGCAATTCTATGTAGTTTAGATTGCATGTAGAATCATTCAAGCTCGACATGATCAATCTTGCTTGTGGAGTGATTCGAATCTCAATCAAGTGTTCTTGTCTTGAGATATTTGATCAACAAGAATCATTGAAGCTAGACATGATCGATCTTGCTTCTGGAGTGATTCGAATCTCAAACAAAGTGTTCTTGACTTGAGATATTCGATCGACAAGGTAATCCGAATCTTATTCCCCTTGTAGTGATTCCTTATCTTATCATTTGGTATCAGAGCTTCAGGCCAAGATCGAATATATGTTTCCTTTGCGTTTCTTCTCAATTTAATTTTTATTTATTTTCATTTTTTTAGTTTTTAATCGACCCAAAGTTCAAAATTCAATCTTTGCTCTATTTAAAATTTTGAGAGGTGAGACTGAGAGCTTCATTTGTGTAAATGAGTGCAAACAGAGTGGCCTAAAATTCCTTGAGTGTATACACGTGAGAGAGTGTTGTGAGGTCCTTTGTATTTCCATAACTTATTTTTTGCAGCAAAGTTTCACAAATAGATTCGAGGACAAATCCTCTTGAAGAAGTGGAGAATGATATGAACCAAAAGACATCAATCATACAATATGCTTCAATGAAGATGTGAAGAAAAGGTTGTCAAAATTATCAAAAGATGTTTCAATTCATGCTACATTGAAGAAGAATAAAGTTTGATTGTTGTAAATTTTGGGTGGGTTATAATTTAGAGTTATTGTGTTTTAAGACTTTTTATTTAATTTCGGTTACATTTACATAATGGCTAATTATGGCCATAAAGTGTGAATGTTACAGCTTTTGAAATGTCTTTAATAGTTTCATTTTGAGGCTATATAAAGGCATCTATGTTGTATTTGTAATGAGACTTGGAAAATATAGTAAAGAAGCATTTGTGCTTTTCTTTAGCCGATGGCTAAGTTTCTTTGCAATTCTATGTAGTTTAGATTGCATGTAGAATCATTCAAGCTCGACATGATCAATCTTGCTTGTGGAGTGATTCGAATCTCAATCAAGTGTTCTTGTCTTGAGATATTTGATCAACAAGAATCATTGAAGCTAGACATGATCGATCTTGCTTCTGGAGTGATTCGAATCTCAAACAAAGTGTTCTTGACTTGAGATATTCGATCGACAAGGTAATCCGAATCTTATTCCCCTTGTAGTGATTCCTTATCTTATCACCTTGTCTCTCATAATCAGTGAACTTCTTGTAGATCGAGTATATTGCTCTTTCTTTACTACCTGTTTCATCGTGGTGACCAAGGACAGACACAACTCATGGATCCTTTCATTACTTACAGATGCATCAGGAGAGGTCGACCAAGCGTTGGCGGTACCAGGATAGGAGGATTGAATAGAGATTTCTGCTCTTTGTTCACCTTTGGCAATGCTCCTTCCCTGTGTCTATCTTTTCTTCAAGAAGGTGGGGTCTTGTCCAAGACTTGTCGATCATGTCATCGACATAGACCCACAATTCCCCTTGTTCATCATATCATGAAAGAGCACAGTCATGGCTCGCAGGTAGGTCGCCCCGGCATTCTTTAGACCAAAGGAGGCATCACCTTGTAACAGAACATACCCTTCTATCTGATATGGTGATAAACGTTGTTTTCTCTCTGTCGTCCTCGGCCATCTTGCTTGATTCGGTTATATCAAGAGAAAGCTGGCATCGCTAGTGGACTCCTCCTCGTCGACAGCCAGCAGTTGCCGGACGGGACTTCCTTGCCTTCAGCCTAGCCGCCTTGTCTTATCCCGCCCTTTCGGACTACCTTACTGACGGGCTTGCTTTCCTGCCTTCGGCCTTCAGACGGTATGCTCTAATTGCTGCTGGCAGCTCTTAGCTGAATGCCTTGCTTCGCCCTACAGCTAGTGGAGACACCGACTAATAAGATTGACGAGAGGAGAACACATGTCGGTCGTGGTCGAGACAAATGATGATTGTCTTACTCATCCTTCTCTTCTTTCTAGGCCTGGACTAATGCTTCCTTATGTCCGCCATTAGCTTAAGGCTAGCGTAACGGAGGGCTTCCTCGCAAGAAGCTTTATAATAAGGGACAGCTTGTTTGCCTTTCTTCTTTCTTTTCCGTACGTTAGGGTCGTTCGAGCGTAAAACCGAGTTGCATACTGGGCTGGGTGAAGCTTAGTCCTTCGGACCTTTCAATCTCGCAACTTTAGTAGCTAGGCGCTCGCACGCTTTAAGGGTAGTTTCAGGTATTGCACTAAGAAAGACTCCTGCCGTTGCTAAAGGTCAGATTTTCACTCAATTTCTTTCAAATTGAAAAAGAAGAGGAGCAAGCAAGATCAGGCTTTTCAGGTGTATCGTGCAGGAGCTCGAAAGCTGCGAAAAAAGTAGAGCTGTGAAATCGCTGTGGTGAGGTATTGGATTGGAAGTGTTCAACGAATCGAGAGAAAGACAAAAGAAAAGAAAAGAGCAACGTGCTATACTGGCAGAGCTTCTGCAAAACGAGGTAGGTATAGGTAGCTTTCGGTAATGAGAGATGGGTTTGGGGATTAGGTCTCCTAATTCATGGAATTAGTTTGATCTTTATTAGTTTCTTTTTAAAGCTGCATTCTCCTTCCACTTTGATTGAGCTCGACCCCATTTTAGAATCATGGAAGACTCACCCACCCAGAGTAGCGAAACTAACGACTCTTTTATAAAGTCAAGTAGAATTAATTACCTACTTTTACACTCATTTGAAAGCTGAATGAGATAATAGACTTACATCACCTTTTTCTTCTTTGATTTCACTCTAAAGCAATTATGAGACTGACTGAACCGACACCCTTTTCTTTTACCGATGGAACTCTTGAACTAGGGGCTGAGGATTGAATGGAATCTCTTGTAAACGAAATCACTACTGAACTCACCTTCTTTCACTCTAAAGCAAGGTCAAGCTTCTTCACCCAGTTATTTTTTGTATTCTTAAGGTAATTAGGAGAAGTCCATACTCCTTAATTCTTGTTTACGAACTTCACTCAATAACTTGTTCCTGATTTCCCTCGGTAACATATTAGTCTTTCTCCTTCACTCAATTGAAGAACTGTAACCTCGGTCTCTTTTCTTTCTTCTCCTTTCTTTTACTCCTATTCCTATTTATTCCTTCAACCCCAAGGTAAAGCATATGAAATCCTTCTTGAACTGTAAACAAGGTGGCTTCGCTCCTTTACAGTTGAGTCAATGAAATCCTCTTCCTTCGTTTGTTTGAGTCTCTCTCTCTCTCACTGCTTGGTTCTTTACTCCTTCCTTCACTACTGAACCAGATTGTCCCTATTTCTTCTTGATCCTCTCCCTTCAACCACGAGATAAATAGGTGTTTGTATCTTCCTTCCGTCCGTCCTGTCCTAGTTGGCCTGTACGTTACTTAGTGTCTCTTCTCTGTTCTTTCCTTTGATTCTGCTTTCAAGACTCAACAAATTCAAGCAAGATGAATGAGAGCATATTATCTCCTTCTTTCACTTTGAGACTCTCCTGTAAACAAAGATGAAACTCAAGCAAGATTCCTTCTTTCACTCTTTTACTCGGGTTTCACTACTATTTATTCAAAGACTAGATAAAGCAGCTTAGCTTCATTCCTTCAATTCTTCTGGAACAGCAGTAAACAAGGTAAATAGGTGAATGTGGTTTAGTAGCTAATTCATTGACTCAACTGTAAAGCCTCAACCGAAACCCTGCACTTGAACCTCGCACCTCGTAAACAAGTCAACAAGACTCCTAATGACTGAGCCAGATGGAACAACAGTAAGAAAAGAAAATGAAAGAGAAGCGACTGAACCTTATACTCTATTCCGTTCCGTTCTTGTGAGTTATTCTTTAACTGTACTTTAACTGTAACCTTGGTCTCTTTTCTTGAACTCGGTAAATAGGCTGGCTGGGATTCCCTCATTCCCTTCCCTGATTGAACGAGGTAAACTCCTTCGCTTTATTTTGTCTCACAGCTTCGTTCCTCTCCCTTTGGTCTTCGCAGCTTCGCTTGTTCGCCTCGTAAACTCGGCCTCACAGCTTCGCTCCTCTCCCTATCGGTCTGATAGCTTCGCCTCTTCGCTCCTTAACCTCTACAACTCTGATGATCTTACCTCCTGAACTGCAACTCTAATGATCTTACCTCCTGAACCTCGTAACACCTATCAGTCTGCTGCGCTCCTTCTTTCTCTCTTTGATGACGATATTCCCTTACTTATTGGGAGTTATTCTTGAACGAACTGTAAACATTCCTTATTCATCATGATCCTTTGACTATTTATTCTTGAACTGTAAAAGAGAAATACGAAAGATTCATTCTCAATCACCTTCTTGAAGAGTAACCAAGGGAAAGCCGAAAGAGGCAAGAATGAGACTGAGCTACTGACTGAACCTGACCCCATTGATTCTTTAACTCGGGAAACTCAATCACTACTGACTTCAGCCTATTTCTTTCTTTTTCTTCTCTTTCTNCTTACGCCCGACTCTTTTCATTTGAATAGAAAGAAAGGTAAGAAACCCGAGTTTACAGTCTTTGAAATCAGGGGGAGGAAAGCTAGACTCAACCGAGAAAGAGCTACTTCACCTATTTACCTTATTCATTCTCAATCCGAAAGTTCTATTCCCTTGGCGTAACCTCTTCTTCTTTATGGTCTTAGAATTGTATCATTGCCTCTCTCTCCCTTCAAAGACAAGGTAAAGCATATATATGAAGTAGGTCTTTGATTGAACGAACCGTAAACACTGATTAATTAGCCTTATACAGTATTCCCTTAACTTCTCTCACTGTAAACTCATTCTCCTTCACTCCTTTTCCTATTGAACAACTGATAGTTACCTACTTTGTCCTATTGAACTGATACTGATCTTGACCCTTCCCGTCTATTGCCTTGCCTGATTTCCGTACGTAGGGTAAAGCGGTGAGAATCTCCTTTTCTATATGACTGACCTTCTGTTCGAGTTCGTTATTCAACCACTGTAAAGACTGCAAGACAAGATTAATCAGACTCCTTTTTACCTTATGAATTAAATCCTCTATGATCTGAACTTCTGGAACAGTAAACGAAAGAGTTGTAGAACTGCCCTACTGAACCTTTGACTGATTGCCCGAGGGAATGACTAAGTCAAGACTGAAGCAAGACAAGATTCATCCTAGTTTCCAGTTCTCTAATCAATGGAATTAGCAGCAAAGACTCAACCTCTTGCCCTTTTACTCTATCCCCTTGCCTTGGAGAACTAGGCAGCTTCTCCCTCTCACCTCTACACCTGGGTTTCCCAATTTCATTGCCTTAACCTCTACAACTCTGATGATCTTACCTCCTGAACTGCAACTCTGATGATCTTACCTCCTGAACCTCGTAACACCTATCAGTCTGCTGCGCTCCTTCTTTCTCTCTTTGATGACGATATTCCCTTACTTATTGGGAGTGATTCTTCAACGAACTGTAAACACTCCTTATTCATTATGATCCTTTGACTATTTATTCTTGAACTGTAAAAGAGAAATACTATCGATTCATTCTCAATCACCTTCTTTCAGAGTACCCAAGGGAAAGCCGAAAGAGGCAAGAATGAGACTGAGCTACTGACTGAACCTGACCCCATTGATTCTTTAACTCGGGAAACTCAATCACTACTGACTTCAGCCTATTTCTTTCTTTTTCTTCTCTTTCTTTTTCTTCTCTTTCTCCTTATTCTCTTTCTGTTGTTCAATTAATCCTGACCCTTTACATGAGAGTCAATTCATTAGCTGCTTTGCTTTGAAAGACTGAAGCAAGACAAGACCCATTCGAGTTCACTCCGAAACCTTGACTTTAGAAAAGAGAGAGATTCATGATCCTTCCCTACTTCACCTATTCATTCATTGTCAATCGAGTTGCTTCGCACCTCTCACTGTCTGTCTCTGATCTTTCCCTTATTGAACTTGGTAACCTTATAGGCTGGATGAGAAGAACCTTTTCTTTGACGATATTCCCTATTTATCATTTTACAAGGTAAAGCAGCTAATCTAATTAATTCCCTCTCCTGTAACCAAGGGTTGAACTATTCTCCGATCTCTCATCTCTTCTTTGCTGAACCTACCCATTTATTCTTGAACTGTAAAGAAAGATTCGCTTGAAAGACTCAACTCAACAAGATTCATTCTCAATCACATGACGAGAAAGAAGAAGAATCAGATATTTCCCTTCGAGTAAATGAAAATAGCTGAATGAGAGGAAAGAGACTGACTTCACGCCTCCCTATCGGTCTCATTGCTTCGCTCCTGATGAACAGTGAAAGAATAAATGAATTAGCTCCTTGACCTGATTCTCATCCAGCCTATTTTAGAGAATGAAAGAAAGAGGAAGAATCACTGAATTAGCTAGCTGCTTTACGGTCGAGCTACTTACTCCTATTAATTCTCCTTCAATCCTTCACTTTCCAGTTGAGTAAATCAAAGGAGCTACTGAACTTGACAGGAGGAATTAGCTGCTTTACAAGAAAGAGAATTGATTGAAGAAGAAAAAGAAAGGAAAGACGAAAGCGAAAACCAGGACACTATAATAAACAGGAGGTAAAGCTATTTGATTGAATTCTCCTTCACCTTAACCTTAACCTGATGAACCTCTATTCCCTGGCTGCTGCCCTGATTGAACTGTAAACTAAGACGAAACGAAAGAGGAATTAGACTGAACTACTGAACCAGATGGAACTCCTACACCTCGGCTTCTTGATCTGATCTTTCTCCTCAAGCAGCTACTGTCCCTATTTCTTCTTTCTCCTGTCTGCCCCTTCTCACCTCCATTCCCTGTAAGACTGAACCAAAAACAGTAAGAAAATCATACTCAACCAACAGTAGAGGAAATCAAAGAGATAGAACCTTTACAGTCGAGTAAATGAATGCAAGTGGTTGACACGAGAGCTCGCTTCGGAACCGATATGACCCGACCTGTAAACAAAGACGAAAGATGAATGAGACAGAAGAAATGAAGGAGTTGGCTGACAGGAGAGTGAAGACAAAAGAAAGAGGAGCGAGCGACTGAACCGATATGACCTGAGCAGCTACTGAACCGGAACAAAGAATAAAGGGAGACGAAACAAAGACAAAGACGAAACGAAAGATGAAAGGTCAAGCTCAATCACTACTGAACGAACTAAACTCCTAAACTCAATCACCTCGGCTTCGTTCCTCTCTGTCTTAGCCGAGCTAGCTTTCTTTGTTTTATTCCCTTCAAACACTTCTTACCATTTCTTTTCAAAGTCTATCTTCTATTTTTTGGGCTATTTGAGGCTAGAGGTAATGTGAAAGGAAAGAGATGAATGAGACTGAACCTCCATTTATTCCCTTTTTTACAGTTTCAAAAATCCGGGAGAGAGAAGAGACTGTCAAATAGTGACTTGGTTACAGTCGAGGAAATTGATTAGCTGCCGAAAGAGAGAGTTAGTTCACTGGAAGGAAAGCTAGAAGAAGAAATGAATTAGATTAGCTTCTTACAAGAGAATTTATTGAATGAGAAAGAAAGAAGAAGAAATGAGAGTGAACTGGAAGGAAAGACGAAAGATGAATGAGAGTTAACTATCAGGAAAGACGAAAGATTCTATCTATCTTTACCCTATTTTTTAGGGCTATTTCACTTTTTCACTAACAGCAGCAACTAAAGAAAAATCATTCTATCCAGACGAGTCAAACCTCGTAATCGCTTTTTCACTAACAGCGGCCGCTTCCATTAATTGTTTTTTATCCAGACGGGTAAAAGTTCGTAATCGCTTTTTCACTAACAAAAGCTATTGAAAGAAAAATAATTGTCTCTCTCCCTTATTTTTTTAGATCAAATTGATGCTTTTAGGGCCGAGGTAATGTTGAAGTCAATCCTTAACTCTCTCTTCATTCTTTCTCTTGATCTTCCCCTTCATCTTCTTTCTCGGTAAACTAAGACGAAACGAAAGCCAGATGAATGAGCCTGGCCCTACACCTCTATGACCTATCTATCCGTTACAGTGAAAGAATCAAGCAAGCTGTAAACAAGGGTTGAACTATTCAAACACGAGGTCGCTAATGAATGGATTCTCTCTCCCTGATTGAAGAGTAACCACTCCTTATTCATTCTAGATCTTCTCTTGCCCCGGAACCTCTCTCTATGACCTTCACTTCAGTTCTTGTTCATTTACAGTCAGTCGGTAAACAAGGGAAACTGGGGGATCAGCTCAACAAGATTCGTCATCCTTTTCCTATCCGAGACTATCCGAGTTTACTGTCTTTGTTTGAAGGTGGACTCAATCAAGCAAGATGAATGAGAGGAACTAACTCTTGAACAAGGGAAATAGGATGTATGATATGAAGGGAAAGCTCCGGACCCTATTGATTGATTCTTTGATTGCTCTTTCTCCTTTCTTTAACTCTTGAACATAGGCTGGAAGGTGGGCTGAACCTCTCCCTATTTCTTCTTTCAATGAATTGAATTCGTAACCTTATACACTCTTAATATTACCTATTCGCTCATTCACCTATCAGTAAAGCAATGCAATCTCCTGCCCCTGCCCCGCTATTTTCTTCTGTTCTTGTTTCCTCTCCCCTGTAAGCAAGATTCCGGTCTCTTCTCTTTTCATTCCTTTTCTTCTTCAGACTGAACAACTGAAAGAAAGATTTGCTCACTCCCTTTCTTTCCTATTTCTTCTTGAATGGGGTAAGCTAATGAATGGACTCTCCTTGCCTAATTGAACGAGGGTTGTTTGCTCCTTCTTTCCCGAACTATAAACAAGGGTTGATTGAACTATTCTTTCTTTCTCTTCTCCCCTTTCTTTCTTGAACTTACTCTCTGGTGAAGCTGCTGAGGATTGAATGGAATCTCTTGTCCCCGGCCCGGTTCCTTGTCTCACTGCTTAGCTCCTGTATTTCTTCGGCGAGCTAGCTTTCTTTTATTCCCTGCCTTTCTTGTTCGTTATTCTCTTTCAGTATTCTTTATAGAGGTAAACTCCTTCCTAAATTACTTCCCTTCCCTGATGGAACTAACTCTTGAACAAGGTCTGTCTCATTCACCTATTCTATTGGTAAAGGAGCCTCTTCATTTCCTCTGCCTTCACTGTCAAAGCTACTTACTCCTTCTTATTAATGATCCGGAACAGGAGATATGCCCGGTCGATCTGTCTCCTCTCTGTTCTTTCATTAAGGAAGTCAAGATGAAACCGTTTGATTCTATTCCTTCCCTTGCCTTCTTTCCGGAGGTAAACAAAGACTCAACTCAACATAATGATCGATCTTGAATCTCTACAACTGGGTAAAGAAAGTAAGTGGCTTGCTTCGCCCCTGAACCTGTACTCCCTTCCCTTATGTAACTCGGTAACTAGCTGTTTTATTCTTTCTTTCTCTTCTCTCTTCTTTCACTTACAACTCTGTAAAGCATATTCAATTTCCTCTCCATTCACCTATTGATTCTTTCACGAGGGTGGTTTCACTAGGTAAGCTGGATGAGATGGATTTCACTCTAAAGCAATTATGAGACTGAACCGACACCCTCTCCTCTTCTCGGTTTCATGTCTTCGACCCTTTTCCTTCTTTCACTCGGTGTAGCTATTTGAAGAACCTTTCTTTACCTCCGAGTAAATTCATAGTGTGTTTATTAGGATCAATCAAACTTAAGAGCTCCAGGAGTAACCTTTAGAAAAGAGAGACTTGAACTAGGTCTTTGATGGAACAGGAGGAAGTCAAGACGAAACATTAATTAACCTTCCCTCCTTCAGATGAATGAGACTGTAAACACTCCTTATGAATTATCCTGATTGTGAACTTCGATCCTCTTCTCGTCTCGCAATTCCATTGCCTTCACCTGTAGGTCTCTTTCTTCCTGCCCCTCTCTCTATTCGCTGAGCTACTTCCTTCACCGATAGATATTAATAAGCTGACCTGACCCTGATTGAACAAGGATTTGCTCCTGTAATCGAATGAAATGAAACATCAATGATATGATAAGGAATCAATACAAGGGGAATAAGATTCGGATTACCTTGTTGATCGATTGTCTCAAGGCAAGAACACTTGATTGAGATTCAAATCACTCCACAAGCAAAATCGATCATGTCTAGCTTGAATAATTCTTGTTGATCAAATATCTCAAACACTTGTTTGAGATTCGAATCACTCCACAAGCAAGATTGATCATGTCGAGCTTGAATGATTCTACATGCAACCTAAACTACATAGAATTGCAAATAGCCATTGGCTAAAGAAGAGCACAAATGCTTCTTTTACTATATTTTCCAAGTCTACCTTACAAATACAACATACCCCTTTATATAGCCTCAAAATGAAACTATTAAAGGCATTTCAAAAGTTGTAACATTCACACTTTATGGCCATAATTAGCCATTATGTAAATGTAACCGAAATTAAATAAAATGTCTTAAAATACAATAACTCTAAATTATAACCCACCCAAAATTTACAACAATCAAACTTTATTCTTCTTCAATGTAGCATGAATTGAAACATCTTTTGATAATTTTGACAATCTTTTTCTTCACATCTTCATTGAAGTATATTGTATGAATGATGTCTCTTGGTTCATATCATTCTCCACTTCTTCAAGAGGATTCGTCCTCGAATCTATTTGTGAAACTTTGCTGCAAAACATAAGATATGAAAATACAAAGGCCCTCACAACAATCTCTCATGTGTATACACTCAAGGATTTTTTTTTTGGCCACTCTGTTTACACAAATGAAGCTCTCATTCTCACCTCTCAAAATTGTAAATAGAGCAAAGATTGAATTTTGAACTTTGGGTCGATTAAAAACTAAAAAGATGAAAATAAATAAAAATCAAATTGAGAAGAAACGCAAAGGAAACATATATCCGATCTTGAGCCTGAAGCTCTGATACCAAATGATAAGATAAGGAATCAATACAAGGGGAATAAGATTCGGATTACCTTGTTGATCGAATATCTCAAGGCAAGAACACTTTGTTTGAGATTCGAATCACTCCAGAAGCAAGATCGATCATGTCTAGCTTCAATGATTCTTGTTGATCAAATATCTCAAACACTTGTTTGAGATTCGAATCACTCCACAAGCAAGATTGATCATGTCGAGCTTGAATGATTCTACATGCAACCTAAACTACATAGAGTTGCAAAGAAACTTAGCCATTGGCTAAAGAAAAGCACAAATGCTTCTTTTGATATATCTTCTAAGTCTTCCTTACAAATACAACAAACATGGCTTTATATAGCCTCAAAATGAAAATTACAAAAGTTGTAACATTCACACTTTATGGCCATAATTAGCCATTATGTAAATGTAACCGAAATTAAATAAAATGTCTTAAAATACAATAACTCTAAATTATAACCCACCCAAAATTTACAACAATCAAACTTTATTCTTCTTCAATGTAGCATGAATTGAAACATCTTTTGATAATTTTGACAACCTTTTCTTCACATCTTCATTGAAGCATATTGTATGATTGATGTCTCTTGGTTCATATCATTCTCCACTTCTTCAAGAGGATTCGTCCTCGAATCTATTTGTGAAACTTTGCTGCAAAACATAAGATATGAAAATACAAAGGACCTCACAACAATCTCTCATGTGTATACACTCAAGAAATTTTAGGTCACTCTATTTGCACTCATTTACACAAATGAAGCTCTCATTCTCACCTCTCAATTTTTTTTAGTAGAGCCCAAATTGGATTTTTTTATTTTGGGTTGATTAAAATCTAAAAAGATAAAAAGAAATTGAAAAGAAACGCAAAGGAAACATATATCCGATCTTGAGCCTGAAGCTCTGATACCAAATGATATGATAAGGAATCAATACAAGGGGAATAAGATTCGGATTACCTTGTTGATCGAATATCTCAAGCCAAGAACACTTTGTTTGAGATTCGAATCACTCCAGAAGCAAAGATCGATCATGTCTAGCTTCAATGATTCTTGTTGATCAAATATCTCAAGACAAGAACACTTGATTGAGATTCGAATCACTCCACAAGCAAGATTGATCATGTCGAGCTTGAATGATTCTACATGCAACCTAAACTACATAGAATTGCAAAGAAACTTAGCCATTGGCTAAAGAAAAGCACAAATGCTTCTTTTGATATATCTTCTAAGTCTTATTACAAATACAACATAGATGGCTTTATATAGCCTCAAAATGAAACTATTAAAGGCATTCCAAAAGTTGTAACATTCACACTTTATGGCCATAATTAGCCATTATGTAAATGTAACCGAAATTAAATAAAATGTCTTAAAATACAATAACTCTAAATTATAACCCACCCAAAATTTACAACAATCAAACTTTATTCTTCTTCAATGTAGCATGAATTGAAACATCTTTTGATAATTTTGACAACCTTTTCTTCACATCTTCATTGAAGCATATTGTATGATTGATGTCTCTTGGTTCATATCATTCTCCACTTCTTCAAGAGGATTCGTCCTCGAATCTATTTGTGAAACTTTGCTGCAAAAAATAAGTTATGGAAATACAAAGGACCTCACAACACTCTCTCACGTGTATACACTCAAGGAATTTTAGGCCACTCTGTTTGCACTCATTTACACAAATGAAGCTCTCATTCTCACCTCTCAAAATTTTAAATAGAGCAAAGATTGAATTTTGAACTTTGGGTCGATTAAAAACTAAAAAGATGAAAATAAATAAAAATTAAATTGAGAAGAAACGCAAAGGAAACATATATCCGATCTTGAGCCTGAAGCTCTGATACCAAATGATATGATAAGGAATCAATACAAGGGGAATAAGATTCGGATTACCTTGTTGATCGAATATCTCAAGGCAAGAACACTTTGTTTGAGATTCGAATCACTCCAGAAGCAAAGATCGATCATGTCTAGCTTCAATGATTCTTGTTGATCAAATATCTCAACGCAAGAACACTTGTTTGAGATTCGAATCACTTCACAAGCAAGATTGATCATGTCGAGCTTAAATGATTCTACATGCAATCTAAACTACATAGAATTGCAAAGAAACTTAGCCATTGGCTAAAGAAGAGCACAAATGCTTCTTTTACTATATTTTCCAAGTCTACCTTACAAATACAACATACCCCTTTATATAGCCTCAAAATGAAACTATTAAATGCATTACAAAAGTTGTAACATTCACATTTTATGGCCATAATTAGCCATTATGTAAAGGTAACTGAAATTAAATAAAATGACTTAAAATACACTAACTCTAAATTATAACCCACCCAAAATTTACAACAATCAAACTTTATTCTTCTTCAATGTAGCATGAATTGAAACATCTTTTGATAATTTTGACAACCTTTTCTTCACATCTTTATTGAAGCATATTGTATGATTGATGTCTCTTGGTTCATATCATTCTCCACTTCTTCAAGAGGATTCGTCCTCGAATCTATTTGTGAAACTTTGCTGCAAAAAATAAGTTATGGAAATACGAAGGACCTCACAACACTCTCTCACGAGTATACACTCAAGGTGATAAGATAAGGAATCAATACAAGGGGAATAAGATTCGGATTACCTTGTTGATCGAATATCTCAAGACAAGAACATTGTTTGAGATTCGAATCACTCCAGAAGCAAGATCGATCATGTCTAGCTTCAATGATTCTTGTTGATCAAATATCTCAACGCAAGAACACTTGATTGAGATTCGAATCACTCCACAAGCAAGATTGATCATGTCGAGCTTGAATGATTCTACATGCAACCTAAACTACATAGAGTTGCAAAGAAACTTAGCCATTGGCTAAAGAAAAGCACAAATGCTTCTTTTGATATATCTTCTAAGTCTTATTACAAATACAACATAGATGGCTTTATATAGCCTCAAAATGAAACTATTAAAGGCATTCCAAAAGTTGTAACATTCACACTTTATGGCCATAATTAGCCATTATGTAAATGTAACCGAAATTAAATAAAAAGTCTTAAAATACAATAACTCTAAATTATAACCCACCCAAAATTTACAACAATCAAACTTTATTCTTCTTCAATGTAGCATGAATTGAAACATCTTTTGATAATTTTGACAACCTTTTCTTCACATCTTCATTGAAGCATATTGTATGATTGATGTCTCTTGGTTCATATCATTCTCCACTTCTTCAAGAGGATTCGTCCTCGAATCTATTTGTGAAACTTTGCTGCAAAAAATAAGTTATGGAAATACAAAGGACCTCACAACACTCTCTCACGTGTATACACTCAAGGAATTTTAGGCCACTCTGTTTGCACTCATTTACACAAATGAAGCTCTCATTCTCACCTCTCAAAATTTTAAATAGAGCAAAGATTGAATTTTGAACTTTGGGTCGATTAAAAACTAAAAAGATGAAAATAAATAAAAATTAAATTGAGAAGAAACGCAAAGGAAACATATATCCGATCTTGAGCCTGAAGCTCTGATACCAAATGATAAGATAAGGAATCAATACAAGGGGAATAAGATTCGGATTACCTTGTTGATCGAATATCTCAAGACAAGAACATTGTTTGAGATTCGAATCACTCCAGAAGCAAGATCGATCATGTCTAGCTTCAATGATTCTTGTTGATCAAATATCTCAACGCAAGAACACTTGATTGAGATTCGAATCACTCCACAAGCAAGATTGATCATGTCGAACTTGAATGATTCTACATGCAACCTAAACTACATAGAGTTGCAAATAAACTTAGCCATTGGCTAAAGAAAAGCACAAATGCTTCTTTTAATATATTTTCCAAGTCTACCTTACAAATACAACATACAGCTTTATATAGTCTTAAAATGAAACTATTAAAGACATTCCAAAAGTTGTAACATTCACACTTTATGGCCATAATTAGCCATTATGTAAATGTAACCGAAATTAAATGAAAAGTCTTAAAATACAATAACTCTAAATTATAACCCACTCAAAATTTACAACAATCAAACTTTATTCTTCTTCAATGTAGCATGAATTGAAACATCTTTTGATAATTTTGACAACCTTTCTTCACATCTTCATTGAAGTATATTGTATGATTGATGTCTCTTGGTTCATATCATTCTCCACTTCTTCAAGAGGATTCGTCCTCGAATCTATTTGTGAAACTTTGCTGCAAAAAATAAGTTATGGAAATACAAAGGACCTCACAACACTCTCTCACGAGTATACACTCTTTTTATACACGTTTACACAAATGAAGCTCTCATTCTCACCTCTCAAAATTGTAAATAGAGCAAAGGTTGAATTTTGAACTCCGGGTCGATTAAAAACTAAAAAGATGAAAATAAATAAAAATCAAATTGAGAAGAAATGTAAAGGAAACATATATCCGATCTTGAGCCTGAAGCTCTGATACCAAATGATAAGATAAGGAATCAATACAAGGGGAATAAGATTTGGATTATCTTGTTGATCGAATATCTCAAGGCAAGAACACTTTGCTTGAGATTCGAATGACTCCAGAAGCAAGATCGATCATGTCTAGCTTGAATGATTCTTGTTGATCAAATATCTCAACGCAAGAACACTTGATTGAGATTCGAATCACTCCACAAGCAAGATTGATCATGTCGAGATTGAATGATTCTACATGCAACCTAAACTACATAGAATTGCAAAGAAACTTAGCCATTGGCTAAAGAAGAGCACAAATGCTTCTTTTACTATATTTTCCAAGTCTGCTTACAAATATAACATACATGGCTTTATATAGCCTCAAAATGAAACTATTAAAGGCATTCCAAAAGTTGTAACATTCATACTTAATGACTATAATTAGCCATTATGTAAATGTAACCTATAAAGTAAATAAAATGTCTTAAAATACAATAACTCTAAATTACTCTAAATTGTAACCCACCCAAAATTTACAACAATCAAACTTCATTCTTCTTCAATGTAGCATGAATTGAAACATCTTTTTGATAATTTTGACAACCTTTTCTTCACATCTTCATTGAAGTATATTGTATGATTGATGTCTCTTGGTCATATCATTCTCCACTTCTTCAAGAGGATTCGTCCTCGAATCTATTTGTGTAACTTTGCTGCAAAAAATAAGTCATGGAAATACAACGGACCTCACAACAATCTTTTACACAAATAAAGCTTTCATTCTTACCTCTCAAATTTTTTATTAGAGCCCAGATTGGATTTTTTTATTTTGGATCGATTAAAAACTAAAAAGATAAAAAAAAAACAAATTGAAAAGAAACGCAAAGGAAACATATATCCGATCTTGAGCCTGAAGCTCTGATACCAAATGATAAGATAAGGAATCAACTACAAGGGGAATAAGATTCAGATTACCTTGTTGATCGAATATCTCAAGGCAAGAAGAACGATTGATTGAGATTCGAATCACTCCACAAGCAAGATCGATCATGTCTAACTTGAATGATTCTTGTTGATCAAATATCTCAAACACTTGTTTGAGATTCGAATCACTCCACAAGCAAGATTGATCATGTCGAGCTTGAATGATTCTACATGCAACCTAAACTACATAGAGTTGCAAAGAAACTTAGCCATTGGCTAAAGAAGAGCACAAATGCTTCTTTTAATATATATTTTCCAAGTCTACCTTACAAATACAACGTACATGGCTTTATATAGCCTCAAAATGAAACTATTAAAGGCATTCCAAAAGTTGTAACATTCACACTTTATGGCCATAATTAGCCATTATGTAAATGTAATCGAAATTAAATAAAAAGTCTCAAAATACAATAACTCTAAATTATAACCCACCCAAAATTTACAACAATCAAACTTTATTCTTCTTCAATGTAGCATGAATTGAAACATCTTTTGATAATTTTGACAACCTTTTTCTTCACATCTTCATTCTTCAATGTAGCATGAATTGAAACATCTTTTGATAATTTTGACAACCTTTTTCTTCACATCTTCATTGAAGAATGTAGCATGAATTGAAACATCTTTTGATAATTTTGACAACCTTTTTCTTCACATCTTCATTGAAGTATATTGTATGAATGATGTCTCTTGGTTCATATCAATCAATCTCCTTACTTATTCATTCTTCTTGCGTGTGTTAGATCAAGTGAGGCTAGGAATGTTTTGCTCTCTAACCAGACTATTCTTGTACTTATGTGCAAGGGGTCTTGTTACTTTACTAACATGCTTAACCCTTCTTTGCCTAGTGATTTTGTTGTGCTTTTGCAAGAGTTTGAAGATTTATTTTCCGAGGAGATGCCTAGTAGTTTGCCACCACTTAGAGGGATTAAACACAAGATTGACTTCATACCTAGTGCGCCCATTCCAAACTGACCAGCTTATAGGACTAATCCAACGGAGGCTGAAGAGATACAAAGGCAAGTAAGTGAACTCCTTACTAAAGGGTATGTACGTGAAAGTTTGAGTCCTTGTTCTATTCCAGTTATTCTTGTACCTAAGAAAGATGGTTCTTGGCGTATGTGTGTTGATTGTAGGGCTATAAACAAGATAACTATAAAGTATAGGCATCCAATTCTCAGATTAGATGATATGCTTGATGAATTGCATGGATGTAGTCTTTTTACTAAGATTGATTTAAAATCGGATGAATTGCATGGATGTAGTCTTTTTACTAAGATTGATTTAAAATCGGGTTATCATCAAATTCGCATGCATATTGGGGATGAGTGGAAAACAGCTTTTAAAACCAAGTATGGTCTTTATGAATGGTTGGTTATTGCCTTTTGGATTAACTAATGCACCTAGTACATTCATGAGACTAATGAACCATGTCTTACGAGAATACTTAGGTAAGTTTGTGGTTGTTTATTTTGATGACATCCTTGTTTACTCTAAATCTTTAGCTGATCATATTACCCATGTATGCAATGTTTTGACTACTTTAAGAAACGAATGTTTGTACGTAAATTTAAAGAAATGTAGCTTTTGCATGGAAAAAATTAACTTTCTTGGGTTTGTAGTTTCATCTAATGGTGTTGAGGTTGATGAGGAGAAAGTGAAGGCTATAAAAGATTGGCCTACACCTAAAAACGTAAGTGAGGTAAAAAGTTTTCATGGTCTTGCAAGTTTCTACCATAGGTTCATTAAGAATTTTAGTACAATTGCTTCATCCTTGAATGAACTTGTTAAGAAAAATGTATCCTTTATATGCTTGCTTTTAATACTTTGAAAGAAAAATTTAGTTCTTCTCCCTTGCTTGCATTACCTAATTTTGAGTCTACTTTTGAAATTGAATGTGATGCTAGTGGAGTAGGTGATAAGATAAGGAATCAATACAAGGGGAATAAGATTCGGATTACCTTGTTGATCGAATATCTCAAGACAAGAACATTTTGTTTGAGAATCGAATCACTCCAGAAGCAATATCGATCATGTCTAGCTTCAATGATTCTTGTTGATCAAATATCTCAAGACAAGAACACTTGTTTGAGATTCGAATCACTCCACAAGCAAGATTGATCATGTCGAGCTTGAATGATTCTACATGCAACCTAAACTACATAGAGTTGCAAAGAAATTTAGCCATTGGCTAAAGAAAAGCACAAATGCTTCTTTTGATATATCTTCTAAGTTTCATTACAAATACAACATAGATGGCTTTATATAGCCTCAAAATGAAACTATTAAAGACATTCCAAAAGTTGTAACATTCACACTTTATGGCCATAATTAGCCATTATGTAAATGTAACCGAAATTAAATAAAAAGTCTTAAAACACAATAACTCTAAATTATAACCCACCCAAAATTTACAACAATCAAACTTTATTCTTCTTCAATGTAGCATGAATTGAAACATCTTTTGATAATTTTGACAACCTTTTCTCCACATCTTCATTGAAGCATATTGTATGATTGATGTCTCTTGGTTCATATCATTCTCCACTTCTTCAAGAGGATTCGTCCTCGAATCTATTTGTGAAACTTTGCTGCAAAAAATAAGTTATGGAAATACAAAGGACCTCACAACACTCTCTCACGTGTATACACTCGAGGAATTTTAGGCCACTCTGTTTGCACTCATTTACACAAATGAAGCTCTCATTCTCACCTCTCAAAATTTTAAATAGAGCAAAGATTGAATTTTGAACTTTGGGTCGATTAAAAACTAAAAAGATGAAAATAAATAAAAATTAAATTGAGAAGAAACGCAAAGGAAACATATATCCGATCTTGAGCCTGAAGCTCTGATACCAAATGATAAGATAAGGAATCAATACAAGGGGAATAAGATTCGGATTACCTTGTTGATCGAATATCTCAAGACAAGAACATTTTGTTTGAGAATCGAATCACTCCAGAAGCAAGATCGATCATGTCTAGCTTCAATGATTCTTGTTGATCAAATATCTCAAGACAAGAACACTTGTTTGAGATTCGAATCACTCCACAAGCAAGATTGATCATGTCGAGCTTGAATGATTCTACATGCAACCTAAACTACATAGAGTTGCAAAGAAATTTAGCCATTGGCTAAAGAAAAGCACAAATGCTTCTTTTGATATATCTTCTAAGTCTCATTACAAATACAACATAGATGGCTTTATATAGCCTCAAAATGAAACTATTAAAGACATTCCAAAAGTTGTAACATTCACACTTTATGGCCATAATTAGCCATTATGTAAATGTAACCGAAATTAAATAAAAAGTCTTAAAACACAATAACTCTAAATTATAACCCACCCAAAATTTACAACAATCAAACTTTATTCTTCTTCAATGTAGCATGAATTGAAACATCTTTTGATAATTTTGACAACCTTTTCTCCACATCTTCATTGAAGCATAGATGACTTTATATAGCCTCAAAATGAAACTATTAAAGACATTCCAAAAGTTGTAACATTCACACTTTATGGCCATAATTAGCCATTATGTAAATGTAACAGAAATTAAATAAAAAGTCTTAAAACACAATAACTCTAAATTATAACCCACCCAAAATTTACAACAATCAAACTTTATTCTTCTTCAATGTAGCATGAATTGAAACATCTTTTGATAATTTTGACAACCTTTTCTCCACATCTTCATTGAAGCATATTGTATGATTGATGTCTCTTGGTTCATATCAGTAGGGATAGGTGCTATATTAATGCAAAATCAAAAACCTTTAATGTTCTTTAGTGAGAAGTTGACTGGTGCATCTTTGAGGTATCCAACTTATGACAAAGAGCTTTATGCTTTGATTCGTGCATTGCAAACTTGGCAACATTATCTTTGGCCTAAGGAGCTCATTATTCATACAGATCATGAAAGTTTAAAGTATGTGAGAGTACAAAATAAACTCAACAGACGGGGTTAGAATTTATTGAAACATTCCCTTATGTCATAAAATATAAACAAGGTAAGGAGAACATTGTTGCAGATGCTTTATCACGAAGGTATGTCCTCCTCAATACTTTGAATGCTAGGTTGTTGGGTTTTGAACACATAAAGGATTTGTATCAACATGACATGTTCTTTGCTCCTTTTGTTGATCTTGTGAAAAAGGACTCATTGTGGATAATTACTTGTTGTTAGATGGATTTTTGTTCTGAAAAGGCAAACTTTGCATACAATCTTGTTCCATACGTGAGCTACTTGTGAGGGAAGCTCATGGAGGTGGTTTAATGGCACACCATGGAGTTTCTAAAATTTATTATATGCTCTCTGAACATTTTTCTTGGCCTAAAATGAGACATGATGTTCATAAAGTTTGTGCTCGTTGCATAGCATGTAAACAAGTTAAGTCTAGGCTTCAACCACATGGTTTATACTCCACATTACCGGTTCCTAATGGTCCTTGGATTGATATATCAATGGATTTTGTTTTAGGTTTACGTAGGACTAGGAAAGGTTATGATAGCATCTTTGTTGTGGTTGATTGATTTAGTAAAATGGCTCATTTTATTCCTTGTCACAGAACTGATGATGCAAAACATATTGCAGACCTGTTCTTTAGGGAAGTTGTACGATTGCATGGCATTCCTAAAAGCATCGTTAGTGATCGTGATGTAAAATTTTTAAGCCACTTTTGGCATGTTTTATGGGGTAAGTTAGGAACTAAGCTAGTATATTCAACTACTTGTCATCCTCAAATGGATGGACAAACTGAAGTTGTTAACAGAACCATGACTGTTATGCTTAGGGCTATTATTGATAAGAATCTTAAGACTTGGGAGGATTGTTTGCCAATTATAAAATTTGCATATAATAGGGTTGTTCATAGCACTACTAAATGCACACCTTTTGAAATTATTTATGACTTTAATCCTTTAACCCCCATTGACTTGTTACCCATATCGTCAAAAGAGTTCGTGAATTTGATGCAAATGCCAAGGTTGAGTTTGTTCATAAACTGCACAAGCAAGTGAAAGAACAAATTGAGAAACAAAATTCCAAGGTTGCCACCCGAATTAATAAAGGACGTAAGATTGTCATCTTCAAGCCAAGAGATTGGGTTTGGGTGCATTTCCGAAAAGAAAGATTTCCTACTCAAAGAAAATCTAAGCTTTTACCACAAAGAGATGGAACTTTTAATGTTGTTGATTTGAGTCCTTTTGATGTAGGTGATGGCCTGGATTCGAGGACGAATCCTTCTCAAGAGGGGGAGAATGATATGAACCACGACCAAGGAATTTCCATACCTCAAGGTCCAATTACAAGGACAAGAGCCAAGAAGCTACAACAAACCTTATACAGTTATATTCAAGCTATGGTGAGCTCATCAAAGGAAGTTCTAGAAGACGCTGGAGACCTCCCTTATATGTTGTGCAAAGTTGAGCTTCAAGAAAGAGATGAATTAAATGCACTTTAAGTTGCATTTAACAAACTCTGCTGAATTTATGAAACTAGTCCAATTATGAGTCAATAAGCACATCTTATTAATTGCATTATTTAATTATAGTTTAACTATTTGTTTGTCATATTTAAGCTAGTTTTAAATATAGGAGTTAAGTTTATATTGTAACCCACATAGGTTACTATATTCCACCATTAACTAGCCATTATGGAGGTTATGAGTATTTTTCATTTACTAGCCCATTTAATTTGGGAGTTATTTATCACATAGGTTACGGTTGTAAAGGCTATATAAAGCCTTCTTTTCTTTGATTAGACATCAGATTTTGGAATTAAGAATAGAATTTCTATTTTAGCTTTGTTGAGAGCTAAACTTTCTTTGCAAATTCTTGTGTTTAGAACTTGCATGCTATAGTCATTCAAGTGGTATTGATCAAACCTCTTATGGAGTGATGAATCACGAGTTTAGAAATGAGTTTTCTTTACTCTTGATCTTGATCATCAAGGTAATCCGTTCCATACTTTCCCTTGGGTTGATTTCCATATCAAGTTCTCAGAGATCGACTTTAAGGACGACGAATCTGTCGTTGATTTTTTCATGCAGATCATGGAGCTCGCCAACAATATCACCACTCTTGGTGGAAGCATCAGTGAGACGAAGATCATGAAGAAGATGCTGCAGGTTGTCCTTAATCACCTTTGGCAAGTCACGATTTCGATCGAGCCATTGCTTGACATGAACGACCTAACGGTGGAGGAGGTGATCAAAAGATTGCGCATCGTCGACAAGCAGGGTCGTCTTCTCCTCACTGAGGAGGAATGGTTTGCATGCCTGAAGCTCCGCAACAACTCCGACTTGAGCGGTGGGTCCTCTAGCAGTAAAGGCGGCAAGAAGTCATAGAAACCTCACGAGCGTGCACGAAGGAGAGAAAAAGGAGTCAGTTGATGTAGGGCCAATCCGGTGTTGTAACTGAAGGAAGAAAGGTCACATGGGCAAAGGATTACTGGAGAACGCCCAGAAACAAAGAGAAGAACCATGTGGCCCAATCCGAGGAGGAAGAGTCGACCCTTTTCATAGTGAGCGCATCGGTGTTATCAGATGTCCCCAATTCTGATTCCAAATCCACGGAAGTAATTGACGATAGAGCTGCTCTGGTGAGCGTCATCAATGAGGGGTCAATAGATCCTGAGGAAGAGCTACAGCTGGGCGTGACAAAGGCACTCACTAGGGAGCTGATTCAGTTGAAGGAGGAGCGAGTGTTCGCTCAGATCGGCGAAATGGGCAAGTAGTGAGATTACCGGCAATGAGTCCTCGACATGGGAGAAATAAACCATGAGACGTGAAGTTTTGCATTCTCTCAGCTCAACTCAGAGATTCGTGAGACGATGAAGTTCAGCAATGGCTCCATCTTTGAGATTGAAGGGCGCGACACCATTTTGTTCATCAGCAAGGGCGGTGAGCACCGCAAGCTGACCTACATTTACTTCATCCCGAGGCTCAAGGCTAACCTAGTGAGCCTAGGTCAACTCAATGAGTCCGATTGCTACATTTACATCGATCACAGGCTACTCAAGATTTGCGATGATCGACGACGTCTTCTCACGCAAGTTCGGCGAACGACGAACTGCCTCTACATCTTGGAGTTAAAGATAGAACAGCTAGTTAGCCTCTCGGCCAGGACCGAAGAAGCAGCTTGGAGGTGGCACGCAAGGTACGGGAACCTGAGCTATCATGGTCTACAGAAACTACACAAGGAGGAGATGGTGTACGGTTTGTTGGCAATCGAAGGCGTGAACAAACTATGCAACGAGGTGTCTCATCGGCAAACAGAAGCACACCCCTTTTCCATCTCAAGCATCCTACCGCGTTGGTGACCATTGGAGCTCATACACGGCGAACTCTGTGGGCCTATTACGCTGGCGATCCCAGGCGAAAAGACTCTTTTTCTCCTGCGGGTCGATGACAAGAACCGCTTCATGTGGTTGATCTTGCTACAAGCAAAGAATGAGGCGGCAGACACGATTAAGCGCATTCAAGCACGCGCAGAAGCTGAATGCAGGAAGAAGATGCAAGTGTTGCGCATGGAACGAGGCAAAGAATTCGCCTCGACGAGCTTCAACAAGTACTACAACGAGGTCGGCTTGCAGCGGCACCTAACGGCACCTTACTCCCCCCAGTAGAACAAGGTGGATGAGCACCAGAACCAGACCATCATCGGGACGACAAGATCATTGCTGATGACTGTCAGGATGCCCCAGAGGTTCTGGGGAGAGGCGATCATGATGACCGTCTACCTCCTCAACCGGTCGCCAATGCAAAGCCTCGACGGGAAGACGCCACACGAGGTTTAGTACAACAAGAATCCTATGGTATATCATATCCGAGTGTTCGGCTGCGTCGCGTACATGAAGATCACACATCCCCACCTCGCCAAGCTCGATCCGAGGGGGCTGAAGGTCTTCTTCATCGGCTACAAACCCGGGAGCAAGGCGTACAAGTTCTATGATCTTGAGGGGGGACGAGATCACTTGTTGCGTGATGTTGTCTTTGACGGGAACACCTTCTAGCAATGGAAGGACGTGGCAGAGGCGGACCAAAACCCATAATAATTCACAGTGGAGTATCTCATTACTGAGCCAGGAGAAGGAGGAGCGCAGCACCAGACACTTTCACCACTGCCAATAGCTACACTGGGCACGCTTACACCAACACCGGCCGCAACCACAACTTCTCGAGGTGGGCTCACTTATGCCACACCCCATTCTCTTCCTCTAAGAGGGGGTCGTCCCCTTCCTCGTCTTTCTCTTCCTCTTCTCTGGATGGCATGGTTCTAGAAAATAAGATAAGGTTGCTTAAGTCTAAGGCCTTATTACTGTGCATATATATAAAAATACACATGCTAACATTACATCATAGTGCCAAATAAATAAAACACTCAACATACTCATTAAATAATACATGAAATATCACAATAATTTCAGCAATATTAGTAGAAAAATGCATGTGAGTTCGACAACGCTTCTCTTTTCTTATCTTATGCAAGACGTACGTGACCATGACGGGGCATCAACGTTGGGACCATGGAACGTATCAAGCCTACGTCATAGGCTAGTTTACATAATCAAAAACCTAAAGCTCTGATACCACTGTAATGACCTAATTTTCTACGTACTCTGAGTCGCTACTAACTTCTCATGCTCGTCTCTTAATGTGGAAATATAACTCTTAATGTTCATCATAAATAACATAAAATTTGAAAGCATTCAGAACACTTTAAACTTCAAGAAAACACTGTCGGTCTTACGTGTTTCAAAATATAACACTGAAATTTCAAATTAAAACAAAATAATTTAAATAATAAAATGCAAACGTCCTATTCTAACCTAAGACTAGGAATTTAAACATGCAACTACCCTATGCACATGCCACAGTCTCTATTTGCGATGCCGCCATCATCCGTACAAGGGCAACTTGCCTTTACCTGAAAAATTATATGTTACACGACATGAGTATTTCGAAGAATACTCAGTAACTGACCCAACTATAGGGGTCATGCTAATGCAAACATATGCAATTATACTCTTGGGACCTATCTCTATTCTGTAGGGGTGGTCTCCAGTCTCGGACCAATTAGATGTGTAGGACTTCCATACACACGACCTACACGTGTGAGTGTGAATCCCCAGAGGGCTCGCACACCCCATGGGCCCTATTTGGTCAAGCTAATCTATAGCGACGTCTGAATGTCAGTGGAACCCCATAGTGTCATGCTCCCCATAAACACTCTACTTGTCATACTACGTCCGCAGTTGTCATCTCTAGGGGAAGTATTCCTATATTTATGAACATACAATATGCATGAGGTCCTTCCAACTTATCATCTCTTTTGACACAACCCTCTAGTTCATCTCTTTGTTACATTATGTAACACATGCTCATTGGTTAATTATATTAACATCATTTTTATGCTCTTAGGGTTGCGTCCTAGGTCGATCTAACGACGTGATGCAATATGACACTCATCATCATATAACATGCTCCATATGGAAATATCATCATATTAAGGTAAACATCATGCAAACATCATACTCACATAATGTCACCAAGTGCATCAAACATATCATGTACGTCATGCATCAAAACATAAATCACATACATACAACATGCATCACAGTTCAAACCTCATACTTATATTTCATCATAACATGATACATCATCATGCTCGTAAATAAAGCTACACGTAAAAAATTCTAGTTTATCCTATAGTAAGGCCACTTACTTGGTTAGCCTTGGTTGAAGTACTCCCTAATTAGCTAAATGTAAGCTCCCGTTCCTTGAGAGCTGCTTCAAACGTTGTCGAGGTTTGTTTTCTATCACACCGTTTGTCACCTTTCGTTAGTATTTCATAATTAAATTAATAATTAATTAATAAACGTGAAATACGACCCCAAAATTACTTCAATTACCTTAATCGTGGCCGAAAATAGGTCGAGAGGATCTAAACGGTGGAAACCAGGTAAAAATCGGGGAAGTCAAGCCATATAAGCCGAGGAGTCGCTGGAGCGCTGCTGGAGGGAGGCGCGAGCCGTTTTAGCCGAGCCGAGTCGAGAGACTGCTTGCACTGTTGGGTGCCACGTGGTAGCAGCAGAACACGCCATGTAATACAGGTGGCGGCGGGTTGAGGCGCGGGTTGCAGTTCGGTTCAAGTGATCGGGTCATGTCTGTAGGCCAGCTTCTGGGCTTCGATTTATGAGCTAGGCCGCAGGAGAGTTTGGGCCTCGGGTCGGTTTAGCTAGACCGTGGGCTACTAGGCTGAAAAGGTTTTGGACCTCGGGTTCGCGGGCTCTTGGGTCGTGGCGGGTTTGGTCTCGGGTTTCAGAGTGGTGTGGGTCGCGGACTTGTATTTTGGGTCGAGGGTTATTGCAGCATAGGTCCGATTCAGGTTTACGAAGCAGGCTGGACCAAGGGTCCTTGGGCCGCTGCAATTGGGTTGCTGATGTAGACGCAGGTTGAGGGAAACTCGGGCTGGGCTCTCGGGTTTCCATTTCAGGTTGACCTGGATCCGATGGATCCTTCTTCTTCACCCGGTTTGGACTGCAATTTTCTGACGCATTTTCTCTCTCCTCTGCGTGGTGGTTTCTTACGTCCTTTTCTATTCTTTTTCTTTCTTTTTCTCTCTGTTAGCTTCTCCTTCTCCTTTCCACGAAGTTTCATAGTTGTTGGACGTCGGGGGAGGCAGATCTCGTTTCTCAAAGAAATCTGATTTCAAATTCCTTCACCGAGAGTGACTTTAGCGACAACCACGACATAGATCTGCTCTATGTGGACGTATTTTAGGCCTGTTGTCACTCTCGAGGTGTTGGTTGGTTGGTTTAGGTGTTGAGGTGACGATTTTGTTCGTGGGTTTTGTTCTCGGATGCTCGCTAGAAAACCACGCTAACTATCTCTCTGTCTCGTACTTCTTTCGTTTCTTCTTCTCTGTAGGAGCTCTGAGGTTGAAGCAGAAGATTGGAAGAGGGAGGGAGCATCTGGCGTTCCGTGGGGTTGGTGTTGGGGTCGCAATCTCACGTTTTTTTTAAATTGCGTTACACTTGAGTTGGTAGGTGTCTGGATTCCATAATGAGAACATGTCATTTACTCACACTAAGCTTGTGTACAGTTATAATATTACGATGATTGTATAAAAATTATAGTTTAAGATAATTCAGGTTTTTGTATGATCAGATGTAGTTGAATGAGTTTGACTCATAAATAATTTAGTCTACAAAAAGAGGCATGTAACGACCCTAAATTTTCAATTAACTAGAGTCGCTATCGTTATCATCCTCTAAACTTATATCCGGAATTAAACATTTAAAAACTTCATTATAAAACATAATCTACATCTTAAAACATAGCCATGGACTTGCGTTGATAAGGCCACCCTAATCCTCAGCCCAACGATCCAAACTTTTGTTTTAGCAAGAACCTTTTAATCAAAGTAATTAGCACATTCTTATATGAAATTTGGATCAACCAAGAGATAAGGCTAGAATAGATTACCTCTTACGATCGAAGATCAAGAAGCAAAATTTGGAACCTTGTTCTAAATTGGGTCACTCCACAATCTAACTTGATCAAGGCTTGATTAAATGGCTTGGGTGCAATTCTACCACAACAATTTCTTGAAACTTAGAAATGGCAAATATAATGCTCATATTTCTAAGGGAAACGTATCAATTTGATATTTGAATTACATTCATCCACGAATCTCAATTTTACATAACATATTGTGCGTATTTATAGTCTCCCGACAAAGACGTTTGTGGACGGGATTTATTCCCGATCCCCTTTAATCTCCACAAAAGAATAAATCAAATTGACCATTTGACTTTTACATAATTTATGAAATAAAAAATGGTTCTCTTTAACAAATGTTATGTGCTTGAGTGGCTAATGCGATAGGTTCGAAATCAATTGAGCTCTTTGCACGTGGCTAATGCGATAGGTTCGAAATCAATTAAGCTCTTTGCACGTAGGTTCAAATTCTGTTGTTGACATTTTTTAATGTTCTTAGCAATAGGTCCATTTGGAACATCGTGATTCTTATCATCTTCCCCCTCATCTTCTTGCCAACAGTCCATTTGGAACTATCATCTTCCCCCTCATCTTCTTGGCAACAATCCATTTGGAACACCGTGATTCTTATCATCTTCCCCCTCATCTTCTTGGCAACAGGTTCATTTGGAACACCGTGATTCTTATCATCTTCCCCCTCTTCAAAAGGATTCGTCAAATCAGAAAAATCATCACCTTCTTTCCTTCACTGAGAATCATCTTCCCCCTCTTCAAAACGATTCATCCTCGAATCAGAAAAATCATCACCTTCTTTCCTTCACTGCATGCTTCACTCACAAAGACAAATAAAAAAAGCATCACCTTCTTTCCTTTACCTCCTTTTGAAATGTTTTGATCAAATCTGCATGCTTCACTCACAAAAATATTAGAAAGATTATCACCTTCTTTCCTTCATCTCCTTTTGAAATGTTTTGATCAAATCATGCTTCACTCACAAAAATATTAGAAGAAATAGGAAGCAAAGGAATGTATTAAATCCATAAACTCACAAAAATATTAGAAGGAATAGGAAGCAAATGAAGTGTATTAAATCCATAAACTACTTCCTTAAACAATAAGTCAGCAGCATGCTTTGCATCATCCATTTCGACTCATTTTAATAAATATATCTGCCACAACAAAAATATAATATTTACCCTTTTTAATAATGTGCAGTAAACCAAGAACAAATTTTATAGATATATTAGTCAAAGGTTTGTTAGGTCATTCAAAGGAGTATAAAATTCGTTTGGTTGTGATCTATATTTAGTTTCTTTGCGTTTAAAACATTTTCTACAAAACTTATGGACATCATGCTTCATTTTTTGCCAACAGAAGTGTTTATGCAACATCTTATAAACTTTATTAATCCTAAGATATCCCATCAAGGCACCACCATATGCTTCTCTCAAAAACAAATATTTTACAGAGCATTTAGGAATACAAAGTATACTTTTCTTAATTAAAAATTTATGAAACACATAATAATCATCCATCGCTTTTTTTTTGCAAGACAAGATACATAAATAGATTTAAAGTCTTGGTTGTCTCTATATAATTCTGTAATAGGTTCAAATCCAAGAATTTTTGTAGTAAGAGAAGTAAAGAGATCATACCTTTTAGATAACACACGAACAACCTTACCTTGCTTATATTTGATGATATACGAAAATGTTTCAAATAAATTCCACCCACTTTGCATGTCCACGGTTCAGTTTGCTTTGACCCTCCACATACTTCAAGTTTTCATGATCGAAGTGGATCACAAATTCTCTAGGCCATGAGTAGTGTTGCGACACATGCAATATATGAATTACAAACAATTCTTTATCATAGGTAGGGTATTTCAATGTTGCCCCATTTAGTTTTTCACTAAAATACACTCACGGCTTTCCATCTTGAATTAAAACAACACTTATGACCAAACCACATACATCACATCCAATTTTAAAAGTTTTATAAAAGCTAGGCAAAACAAATAATGATGCATTGCTTAATTTCTTCCTAATCAAATTGAATGCATTCTCTTACATTTCTCTCCATTTAAAAATAACATTTTTTTTCACTAAGTCATTCAATAGTTCAGTTATGGTTCTAAAATCATTTATAAATCTCTCGTAGAGGTTAGCTAACTCATGAAAACTCCGAACTTTACGTGCACTTTTTGGTGTTGGCAAATCCATAATGAATTTAACTGTCTCTATCTAATGCTACTCTATTTTTACCAACTATGAAGCCAATAGAGTGAACTTCTTCCATGCAAAAACTACCCTTATTAAAATTAAAATTTTCTTTTCTAGGTGTAATCAATACTAATTTAACATGCTCCACATGCTCAAGCAAAATCTTCAAATAAATTATAATATCATCAATATAAACAACATGTTTTCCCAAATATTTTCTCAAAACATTATATATTAAGCACATAGGTGTACTAGGAGCATTAGTTAACCTAAAAGGCATAACAAGCCATTCATACAATCCAAACTTAATATTGAAAGTTTGTTTTCCATTCATCTCCTACATGCATTCTAATTTGATGATATCCAGATTTCAAAATAATCTTTATAAATAGACATGAATCATGCAATAAATCAAGTATATCGTCTAACCTAGGAATAGGATGTCGATACTTTATAGTGATTTTGTTGATGACTCTATTGTACATGTTCATGCGCCAAGTTTCATCTTTCTTTGGCACCAATAAGTCTCGTATAGAACATGGACTCAAACTTTCTCGTATATAGCCCTTCTCCATGAGCTCCTCCACTTGCCTTTGAATTTCTTTTGTCTCAGTTTGATTGACTCGATAAGCTGGCTTATTAGGAATGAAAGTCCTGGGAATGAAGTCTATTTTATGTTCAATACCTTTAATAGGAGGTATTTCTTTATCTTGAAACTTGTCTTCAAATTCTTGTAAAAGAAATTGAAACACACTAGGCAAAGGTTAGAGACCAAATATCCTTCCTTGTACATAAGTACAAAGATTGATTTTTGTGAAAACCTTCTAACCTCTCAACTCTAGCCAAACAACTCTCTCTCTGTAACAACCCTAAATTTCCACATATCTAGAGTCGCCACTAACGTCTCATGCTCATCTCTAATGCAGAATAAAAACCTAAGCATGCTCATCTTTATTAGCGGAAAAAAATTTAAAACTTCAGAATACATTAAAACATTGGAAAACACTGCCGGACTTATGTGTTTCAAACATCGTGCTGGAGTTCAAAAAGATAAAATAAAACGATTACAAATTAATTAATATAAATGAATGAAATGCAAATGCCCTATCCTAACCAAGACTAGGAATTAAATATGCAACTATCCTATACACGCGCCACAGTCTCTGATCACGATGCCACCGTCAACCGTACATGGGAGCCTTGCCTTTACCTAAAAAACAATATGGCACACGGCCTGAGTATTTCGAAGAAATACTCAGTAAGTGACCCCACTATAGGGGCCATGCTAATGCAAACACATGCAATCATGAATAGGGACCTATCTCTAATCATCTTAGGGGTGGCCTCCAGTCTCGGACAAATTGGATGTGTAGTACTTCCCTACACACGACTCACACGTGCGAGTGTGAGTCCCCAGGGCGCTCACACACCCCCTGGACCCTCTGGTCAAGCTAATCTGTAGCGACGTCCGGAGGTCAGCGGAACCCCATAGTGTCATGCGCCTCATGAACACCCTCATCTGTGTGCTTTCGCACCTGTGTGCATTCGCGCTCATCATAAGGTGCGCGTCCGCACTCATCATCTCTAGGGGAAGTAGCCCTATGCTTATGAACATACAAAATGCATGAGGTCCCTCTAAATCCATCGTAATGTCTCTTCTGACACAACCCTCTAGTCTCATCTCTTTGTTACTCTAGGTAACGCATACTCGTGGATATTTATATTAATATCATTTTCATGCTCTTAGGGTTGTGTCCTACGTTGATCTAAGGACATGATGCAATATGGCACTCATCATCATCTAGCATGCTCAATATGGAACACATCATCATATTAAGGTAAAAATCATGCAATCATCATGCTCATCATAATGCCACAACGTGCGTAACATATCAAGCGTCACTCAACAAAATATGTATATACTAGCACATATCATCAAGCATCATATAATTTATTTAGCCTATCCTATAGTAAGGCCACTTACTTGGTTGGCCTTGGCCGAAGTACTCCCTAAATAGCTAAACGTAAGCTCCTGCTCTGTGAGAGCTGCTTCCTACGTCGCCGGGGTTTGTTTCCTACCACACCGTTCACCACTTTCCATTAGTATTTCACAATTAATTTACCTATAATTTAATAAATGTGAAATATAGCTCTAAAACGGCCCCGGATACCTTAATCTGGGCCGAAAACAGATCCGGGAGGGTCGAGACAGTGGAAACCGGGCTAAAAATAGGTGAGCCGAGCCGAACAGCCGCTGGAGCCGCCGGAGCGTCACCGGAGGGAGCCCGAGCCGTTTGCGCCGAGCCGCGCCACTGTGTGACACGTGGCAGCAGCAGAGAAAGCCACGTCGGGCGGTAGTGTCGGGTCGAAGCGCGGGTCGCAGTTCGGTTCGGGTTGTGGTTCGGGTCGCGGGCTGTGGAAAGCTACTGGGCCAAGGCTAAACGTTGGGCCTCGGCTTACTGAGCTGGGCCGCAAGTGTTTGGTTTGCAGGCCGACTCAACTGGACCGTGGGTCTAGTCTGAGTTGGTTCAACTAAACCGTAGCTTCTGGGTCGGTTTGAGGTTTGGGCGGCTCTAGTTGGGCTGGGCCGAAGGCAGAGGCTACGGGAGGAACGGGCTAGCTCTCCCGGGTTCTGGGTTCGGGTTGACCCGGATCCGTGGATCTCGTCTTCCTTACCCGACTTTGGCCGATTTTCCGGCGAGCTTTCTCTCTCCTTCCCGCAGCGTTTTCGTTGCCGATTTGGGTCCTCTTCCTTCCCCTTTTCCTCTTTGTTCGTCGTCCTTCTTTCCTTTTTGGGAGTTTTGGGGCCTAAAAGCTCCTAAAAGCCATAGATCTAAGAATCGATTAAGAAACCTAATTTTCCGACCTCGGTTACCGACGACGACGCTTACGAAATAACACAAAACGCACCCTGAGTTATTGTGGTTTCGTTAGGGATCCCTCTTATGGTAGTAACAGGTCGTTTGGTGTCGGTTTAAGGGTGGTTTGAGGGCTCGTCGGAGAAACTGGACACTCGCCGGCGTTTGTCCAAAATCTCTCTCTCTCTCAAAATTTTCTCTCTTTTCTCCCTTTGCAGGTGTTCTGAAGATGCTGGGCTGAGGGTGGGCGTGCTGTGGCCGTCGTTTCGCGTGGGTTCCGCGAAACTCGGCGGTCGCCGGAAAGCTCGCAGGTTTTCCGGCAACTGGTTTTTTTTTTTTTCGTTTTCATTTATTTATTTATTTTTATATATATATATATATATTTCTTTCCCGGGTCGTTACACTCTCTCTTTCTTCAACTTCATCTCTTTTTTATTTCTTCTTTTCACTATTTTTTTTCTCTCTGAATTTTTTCAATTTTTTCACTCGAAGACTTGTTTTTCTTTCAACTCTTTTTCCTCAAACTTTTTCTATTTTTCCTCCAACTTTAATTGATCAGCAAATACATTTGCAGAACTCAAAGGTACAAGAGTGGTTTTTTTACCATCGTTTACAAAAGAATACCTATTCAAATAGCCATCATACATAACCCTTCTGTTGAATTGTCATGTTCGGCCAAGCAATATGTCTCCAGCATGCATTGGTAACACATCACAAAGAACTTTTGATATGAACCAAGAGACATCATTCATACAACATACTTCAATGAAGATGTGAAGAAAATGTTGTCAAAATTATCAAAAGAGGTTGCAATTCATGTCACATTGAAGAGGAATGAAGTTTGATGGTTATAAATTTTGGGTGGGTTACAATTTAGAGTAATTTAGAGTTATTGTATTTTAAGACATTTTATTTACTTTAGTTACATTTACAAAATGGCTAATTATGGCCATTAAGTATGAATGTTACAACCTTTGGAATGCCTTTAATAGTTTCATTTTGAGGCTATATAAAGCCATGTATGTTGTATTTGTAAGGTAGACTTAGAAAATATAGTAAAAGAAGCATTTGTGCATTTCTTTAGCATGGCTAAGTTTCTTTGCAATTCTATGTAGTTTAGGTTGCATGTAGAATCATTCAAACTCGACATGATCAATCTTGCTTGTGGAGTGATTCGAATCTCAAACAAGTGTTTGAGATATTTGATCAACAAGAATCATTCAAGCTAGACGTGATCGATCTTGCTTGTGGAGTGATTCGAATCTCAAGCAAGTATTCTTGCCTTGAGATATTCGATCAACAAGGTAATCCGAATCTTATTCCCCTTGTAGTTGATTCCTTATCATATCACCATTGAATGAACTTGTTAAAAAGCATGTGAAATTTGAATGGAAGGAAAAACAAGAGAATGCATTCAATGAACTGAAAGATAAATTAACCAATGCACCTTGTCTTGCTTTACCTAACTTTGATAAATCTTTTGAAATTGAATGTGATGCAAGTGGGATAGGCATAGGGGCTGTTTTAATGCAGGAAAAAAGGCCAATTATGTTCTTTAGTGAAAAGCTTAATGGAGCACAACTCAACTATCCGACTTATGACAAAGAGTTATATGCACTTGTGAGGGCTTTGCAAGTTTGGCAACATTATTTGTGGCCAAAAGAGTTTGGTATTCATACGGACCATGAAAGTTTGAAGCACCTCAAAAGCCAAACAAAGCTAAATAGGAGACATGCTAAATGGGTGGAATTCATTGAGACGTTTCCTTATGTAATCCATTACAAAAAGGGGAAGGATAATGTGGTCGCAGATGCATTATCAAGAAGGTATGCTTTATTTTCTTCCCTTACTGCAAAAATTCTTGGTTTTAAACACATGATTGAATTGTACAAAGTTGAAAAATCTGAATTTTATGATGTGTATATGCAATGTTTAGAAGGGAAACATGTGCAAGATCATATGGTGTTCGATGATATGCTTTTTAGGAAGGGTAAACTTTGTATCCCTAGATGTTCTATTCGAGAGTTACTTGTGAAGGAGGCTCATGGGGGAGGACTTATGGGACATTTTGGAGAATTTAAAACATATAGCATGTTGTGTGAACATTTTTATATGTTGAAAATGAGGAAAGATGTGAACAAAGTATGCAAGCAATGTTTTAAATGTAAGGAGGCTAAGTCTAAGACACAACCACATGGTTTTTACACACCTTTAGATGTTCCTAGTGAACTATGGGTTGACATTAGCATGGATTTTGTTCTAGGATTACCAAAGACTAGAAGACACCATGATAGCATTTTTGTGGTGGTTGATAGGTTTAGTAAGATGACACATTTCATTCCATGTAACAAAACAAATGATGCTACCAATATAGCTAATCTATTCTTTAAGGAAGTGGTTAGATTGCATGGTATTCCCAAAACCATTGTTAGTGACAGGGATGTAAAATTTTTAAGCCATTTTTGGAAGGTTTTGTGGGGAAAGTTGGGAACTAAGCTTCTATTTTCTACAACATGTCACCCCCAAATCGATGGACAAACTAAGGTTGTTAATAGAACATTAGGAGTGTTACTTAGGTCACTAATTTCTAAAAATTTTAAGTCTTGGGAAGAGACTCTACCTTTTGTGGAATTTGCATACAATAGAGCAATACATAGCACCACTCAGTGTTCACCGTTTGAGGTTGTGTATGGATTTAATCCTTTAACTCCTCTAGATTTATCGCCTTTGCCACCTAATATGTTTGCTAATGATGCAGCTTCTTCAAGAGCCGAATACATAAAAAAAATTCACAAAGACATAAAAGAAAGAATTAAAAACAAAAATAAAAAACTAGTCACGCGCAAGAACCAAGGAAGACAGAAATTGATTTTTAAACAAGGTGACTGGGGTTGGGTCCATCTACAAAAGGAAAGGTTTCCAAGTCAGAGAAAGTCAAAACTTCAACCAAGAAGAGATCGTCCTTTTCAAGTACTAGAGCGGATCAATGACAATGCATACAAGCTAGATCTCAGAGGTGAGTACAATGTAAGTTCAACTTTTAATGTGGCTGATTTGACTCCATTTGATGTAGGGAATGAAGACCTTGATTTGAGGACAAATCCTTTTAAAGAAAGGGAGAATGATATGAATTCAACTGCTGACCCTTTGCATGTACCCGAAGGACCGATTACAAGAAGCAAAGTTAAGAAGATTCAAGAGGCCTATACATTGCATCTTCAAAAGCTAGCTAGTGTACTGGTTGAAACAAAGACTTTTGAACCAAAAAATCTTTATAGCATTAGCATATCAAATCAAGAAGATAATGGAGTGGCTGATATTGGAAAATAATTAGAAGACTTGCCTTTGGCAGTTGAATTACCAATTAAGGAAATTTATGGAAAGTAATTAGAAGACTTGCCTTTGGTAGTTGAATTACCAATTAAGGAAATTTATTAATGTTGCCTTTGGTAGTTGAATTACCAATTAAGGAAATTTATGGAAAGTAATTAGAAGACTTGCCTTTGGTAGTTGAATTACCAATTAAGGAAATTTATTAATGTCTTATTTGCTTCAATTTGTATTTAATAGCATTTATTAGTAATTTGTGGTTGGTGGCTAAACCATATTATGTTAGGCTTACCTTTTAAACCTATTTAAAGGCATGTAATACTCATGTTTGGGGGATTTTGTTGAATATAGAAAAAACCTTTGTGTTTTCTTGATATCCTTTTGGTGTTATTCTTTTTCAAACCTTGCTTTAGGTTTGATGTTTAAACCGATTCATTGAATTAGTTTTGATCAAGCTAATTCTATAGTGAATTGTCTTGGTATCTAAGAGTGACCATCATAGATTCCAAGTTCGATCTAAGAGTCATTCATCTTCTAACCAGCTCTTGGTTGGAATCAATCCGTTAAGTTATCTTTCTCTGTGAGCGTTTTGAAAGGATTCTAGAAGAACCTCTAGCTTTGCAAATTCTAGCATTGTTGACGCATATCAGTCAAGCTACTAACCTCTATTGAAAGAAATACAACAAACAACATGAATTACAAGAAGGTCATTCAAGAAGCTGCTCATTAACGTGACGAGAAAGCAAGACAAGAACAAGAAGACAAGATGAATTACACGAAAGAAGGTCTGTCTCAAGCTACTAATCTAATTCGACGAACAACTACAACTACAACAACATTACTACATACAGGTCAGTCAAGCTACTAATCTAATCTGACGAACAAGAAGAACAAGATTTACATTAGAAGAAGCTCAGTTTGTCAAGCTACTAATCTGACGAAGAAAAAGACAAGAACAACGGAAAGAAGCTCAAGCTACTCACCTGACGAAGAGAAAGACAAGAACAACGAAAAGAGGGTCAAGCTAACCTCTAATCTCGAGTAAAGAAAGACAACAAGATATGAATTATGGGAAGGTCAAGCAAGCTAGTAACCTTAACCTCTGTAGAAAGCAAGGGAAAGAAGAAGATGAATTACGGTAAGGTCAGTCAAGCTCACTCATTAACTTGACGAGAAGGCAAGACAAGAAGAAGAAGATGAATTACGGGAAGGTAAAGCTACTAACTTGACGAGAAAGCAAGACAAGATGAATGAGACTTTACAGAAGGAGAAGCCCATGAACCTCCCTGACCGGACTCTATGATTACCTTAACCTTTGACTCACTCTCCTTGTCCCTATTTCTTCAAACAAAGCAAGACAAGCTCATTCACTTCTATCTCCCTTCCCTGATTTCACTGTAAACTAAGACTCAACCGAAAAAAGTACAACTCCTTCACCTTTTCTGATGGTACCTGACCCACACCTTTCTTTGACTCTACTATATATATTTACCTGATTTGTGGAGTTATCTTTCTTTCTTTAACTGACTGAATAGGGTTACAAGAAGAGGGAGTAAGTAGTTCGCTGAGACTGTAAAGTAAGGGAGAGAAATTATCATCATTTCGTTAGTTAGCTGAAGAAGAAGAAAATGAAAGATGAATCTGAGACAAGTCAAGACGAAACCGCAAACCCTGACTATTCTTCTTTCAGGAGGTGGAGGTAAGAATCAGAATTAGATATTGGCAGTAGAGTCAATTCATTCAATCCAGTAACAAAAGAGAGAAAGAAAGATTAACTCATGAGCCTTTATTCCCTTTAGTTAGAGAGAACTAGGTAAAGCTGCTTCGCTCCATAACCGATATGACCTTCTTCCCTTATATTTGAGGTAAAGCTAGAATAGAAACGAAGAAGAAAGATTTGCTGAAGCTGATGTCACAAGGTAAATTTAGAATAGGTGTGTCTTTGATTGAAGAGTAAGTCAAGATTCAAGAAAGCCGCTAATTCATTTACTCTCTCTCCCCTCTCACTGTATAAAGAAGAAAGGGAAAACATGAACCTGATGGATGGAACTCCTTCACCCATTCTATCTATACTCTCTTGTCCCCGGTCCGGTCTTCCTTGTCTCACTACTTGTTTGTCGCCTGAACTATTCTATTCTATTCTTTTACTCGGTAAATAGATAGGCTGAAGCTAGCTCCAGAACTATTCAAGCACAAGGTAGGTAAATAGGTCAAACCAAAGTCAAGTAAACTCCTTCCATTATTGTTCGAGGTAAACCCCTTCATTCACTACTAAACCAGATTGTCCGTATTTCTTCTTTCTCCTGTCTTCACCTTTTCCTTATTGAACTTGGGTTGGTTTCACTATGTCTTTCTCTGATCCTTGATTTCACTCTTTGACTACTCTCCTATAAACACTATCGATGAATTAGACTGAACAGGAAGAGAAGCTTCGGAATCAGATAGAACTGATATTACTTGACCGGATTGAACGTGAACGAGTTGTAAGTGTTTGAATAAATTCAGGAGTTAGCAGACAGAATGCTCTCCCAGAAGGGAGAGGAAAGAAGAAAGATTCATTCGCCTCTCCCTATTAAACATTTCACTCTTTAACTTGGTAAAGTCGCACTAATTCATTTACTGTCTCTGATTTCACTCCTTCAAAAAGGCTACCTCCTCTCTGTTTTAGCCTTTCAATCACTCTTTTCCTCTCATGTAAACAAATGAGTTGTCCGCCTTGCTTGGCCCTTCCTCTAAGGGGTTGTTGTGTAACAAGTGCATAAGGATGTTCGATTCGCACCAGCCCCTCTCCCTCTCAGTCGAGCTCTTTCACCCCTCTCCCTTCATTCAAAAGAAAGTCAAGACGAAACAAGCCTTCACTCCTTACTCCTATTAATGAGAGTTGGTTGACTCCTCTCGCTATTGGTCTTGCTCTTTCACTCCTCTCCCTATTTTTTTTTTTTTTTGGCTATGCCATTTTCCCGGTATTTGAGGTCATTTCACTCCTTTTCCTCTCTCTATTATATTAGCACCAGTTATGGTTCTTTCCCTTCTTGCACTGTAAGGACTGGCTGGGAATCTTAGCTCTGTCTCTGTCTTCTCTTTCTCCTTATTCATCAAGTGGTGGTTGAAAGGAAAGACTGACCTCAAGATGAAATATCTTTAACTACTGAACCGTCGCCTATTTCTTCTTTCATTCAATCCTTTACGAGAGAGTGGAGTAAATGAATTAGCTACTTCACTTTTCAGTCGGTAAAAGAAAAGTGATAGCTCAACCGGGGACCCCATTTATTCTTGAACTCTGTCTTTCAGAAGGTAAAGCTATTTGAACAACCTAACCCTGCCCTGACCCTTTACAGTTACAGTGGGTAAAAGACAGAGAAAGGAAAGTGTAGACGAAAGATGAATGAGACTTTCTTTCCCAGTGAGTAAATGACTAAAATCAGGTAGACTCAAGACTGAAGCAAGACAAGATTCATGATCAATAATTACTTACCCTGAACCGGAAGAAGAATCAGAGAATGAAAGAAGGAGAAGCTCATGAACCTATCCCTTCTTTACCTTTACAGTTACAGTGGGTAAAAGGCAAAGAGAAAGTCAAGACTTAATATGAATTATCCTTTAGGGTGAAAGAAAGAGTAACTGAATGAGGAAGAAAATGAAAGAAGAATCCGAGAATGAATTGATTGAAAGATTTGCTCATGAACCTTCACCGATATTCCCTTCGCTACTGTCCCTAATTTCACTCCTCTCCCTACCGGTCGAGCTGTTTCACTCCTCTCCCTATTAAAGTCATTTAACTCTTTTACTGGGTAAAGCTGCTTCGTGCCTCTCCCTCTCAGTCTCACTGCCAAGCTCCTTTCCCTATCGTTCTCGTAGCTTCGCTCCTCTTTTTTCAAAGACAGTAAACTAAGACTCACCTCCTTATTAATTAAGAATCACTACTTCAGGAAGGAGGTAAATAGGCTGGATTGGCTGGATGAGAAGAAGAAGAAAGCTGAATTCTTTCACTCACTCTCTTGTCTGTAAGTAAGAAAGATTCATCACAATTTCATTGCCTCTACCTATTTTTGAGGTCATTTAACTCTTTTACTCGGGTTTCACTATTGGCCGGTCTCTATCTGATCTTGATCTTTAATTCTCCCCTCCCTGAATAACATTAATTAAACTCGGGAAAGCCTCTACTCTCGATTCAACCGCAAACCTTTGACTCTGCTTCGCTCCTTCACCAGACCCCGCTGTTTCATTGCCTCTTGCTATTTATCCCTTCAAAGACTGTAAGCAAAGACTCCTTATTCATTAGTTATTAGACTTTACTGTTCAAGACTAAATAAAAGAAGAATCAACATGAATGATCCTGAACCCGTCGGTAATGACTTCAATCCCTTCCCCTATTTAGCTTATGAATGAAAGAAGGGCATAGTAAATGAATTAGCTACTTCACCCATTTAGCTTATTCGTTAGAGTGAAAGACTCAACCTCAAAGAAAAACAACCTGAACCTATATGTGACCCTATCTTACCTTATTCATTCAATCTGGAACCCATTTATTCTTGAGCAGCTCTGGATCCTTATTCATCAGACTCAAGATTCATTCTCCTTTACCTATTTATTCACTATAAACGAAGAAGAAACCAAACTACTTCCCCTCCCAGTATTAGTCTTTTTCGGAGAATCGAATCGGTCCGAAGAAGACATCTTTGCTTTGACTCCTAATGGGCCCCCGTAGAATGGTTTGTTTCGACCTTTATTACATTACCTTCCCTGAACCGGATTGAACAGTAAACTCCTGACTTCCCATGAACCTTATACTCTCTAACCTACCCTCACTTTACAAGAAAGAAAAGAGAATGAATTGATTGAAGCCAAAGACAGAGTGCAAGAAAGATTTGATTAGCTCATGAACCTTTATTCCATTCCTTGAACACTTGATGACAGGATAGTAAAGTCAAGAAAATCAGACTCAACTGCAAACCCTGACTATTCTTCTTTGACGATATCCTCCCTTTATTTAGAGAATGAACGAGTTTACAGTCTTTGAATCAATATCAATGAATTAGTTGACAGTCGAGTAAATGAATGAAAGAAATCAAAGCCCTAGTTATTTACCTTACCGAGTGAAAGAATCGAGATAGTAAAACCTGAACCAGACGTAACCTGACGAGAAAGAAAGAGAGAAGCTTAATCACCTTATCTTTACAGGAGAGGGGAGAGTAAAGAAAAGAGAACTCATCATTATGAGCTGACCTTATTTTATTGAAGGGTAGGTAATACGGAGTCTCAAGACGAAACTCAATCAGATATTCTATTTCTTTACATTACAGTAGAGTAAATTCATAAAATCCTACCTCTTTTTGAGTCGAACTGCTTATGCTTAATAGTGTTTCAAATCAAACTGTCGAATTTGGGAACATTAATTAATTACCTGATTCTGATTGAAGAGAGAGGGCTGGACTATTCTTCTTTTCCGATATGCCCTTCCTTGAACTTGCTAGTCGAGTAAACGAATGAAATGAAAGATCAATCTCCTTTGTCTCACTGCTTGCTTGGCCCATTTACTCCGCATTACCTTTGCCGATATTCCCTATTTATTATTGAACTATAAACTCATGAACCTTAACCTCTCCAACTATCAGCTTCTCTACAAAACTACTTCACGCGCGAACCTTCTTTCTATCTTTCACAAGGTCAAGCTATTTGACAGTCTCTTCTCTGTTCTTGATCAATTACTTCGTACCCTATTTATTCAAACACTGATCTTTCTCCTTTCTAAACTAAGCCGAAACTCATCCTTATTCATGAGACTTTAACGCCTTGCTTGTTCCGTTCGAGTTCATTAAAGGAAGTGATTGTTCACCTCTCCCTATGTATTCCTTATTTCTGTAGGTCAAGCTGCTAATTCATTGATTCTAGTTTCTTTAACCTATGGATTCTTGAACTCGGGTTGAACTGGGTAAGCTTAATGAGAGAGATTGAACTCTTTAACTAGGTAAAGGCATATTCATTCAGTAGCTCTTTGATTGAACCTATGTATTATTTCTCTTTTTCTTTTCTTTACTTTATTACTTGACCTGAATTGAACTGTAAACTCCTATTATTTCTTGTAACGACCCTAAATTTTCACATACTCAGAGTCGCTACTAATGTCTCATGCTCATCTATAATGCAGAAATAAAACTCTTACATGAACATAATTTATAATGTAAACTTCAAAAACACTTTTAAAACAACTTCTTCTCTGGAAAACACAGCCATGGTCTTACGTGTTTAAATATGAATTACTGAAATTTAGAGAAAACAAAAACAAATACAAAATAATTTAAAACAATGAAATACAGAACAACCTATTCTAACTTAAGACTAGAAATTTAAATATGAATCTACCCTATGCACGTGCCACAGTCTCTGCTCGCGATGTTGCCGTCCTCCATACAAGTGCGCCTTGCCTTTACTTGAAAAATGATGTGGCACACGGCCTGAGTATTTCAAAAAATACTCAGTAAGTGACCCCACTATAGGGGCCATGCAAATGCAAACACATGCAATCATGATTTAGGGACCTATCTCTAATCATCTTAGGGGTGGCCTCTAGTCTCGGACAAATTGGATGTGTAGTACTTTCCTACACACAACTCACACGTGCGAGTGTGAATCCCCAGGGCGCTCGAACACCCCCTGGACCCTCTAGTCAAGCTAATCTGTAACGACGTCCGGAGGTCAGCGGAACCCCATAGTGTCATGCACCTCATGAACACCCTCATCTGTGTGCTTTCGCACCTGTGCGCATACGCGCTCATCATACGGTGCGCGTCCGCACTCATCATCTCTAGGGGAAGTAGCCCTATGCTTATGAACATACAATATGCATGAGGTCCCTCTAAATTCATCATAACGTCTCTTCTGACACAACCCTTTAGTCTCATCTCTTTGTTACTCTAGGGAACACATACTCGTGGATATTTATATTAATATCATTTTCACGCTCTTAGGGTTGTGTCCTATGTCGATCTAACGACATGATGCAATATGGCACTCATCATCATATAGCATGCTCAATATGGAAAACATCATCAGATTAAGGTAAACGTCACGCAATCATCATACTCATCATATTGCCATAAAGTGCATCAAACATATCAAGTACGACATTCATCAAAATATATATATATACTGAGCACATCATCAGGTATCATAACCCACACATCATCATAAGTCATACATCATCATAACTCATATACCGCATCATACGACATAGTTCATACAACATCGTAACTCATACAATTTTTAGCCTATCCTATAGTAAGGCCACTTACCTGATTAGCTTATACGGTTGTCACCAATTTATCTTTAACGAAAGTTCGATTTTTCCCTTTGTATCCAAGCCAATCTATAAGAATCCATGGCATCAATTTCATGTTAAATTCTCTAACTCTTACAATGACATGTGCTAAACTTCATGCGAGCATTAAAGACTTTGCATAGATAAAGTCTTGGAACGTTATAATATACCTCTAAATAGATATACACATATTATATATATATATTCTATTTATATTAAGATTTCATTTTCTATTTTTTATTTCGATTGACTTCTCTGTTTTCTTTTGATATTCTTCCTTTACTCTTTTTCTCTCAATTTTTTGTTCAAGACATATTCTTGACCAATTTTTTAATCGATTCTTACTTAATCATATTGTTGGTCGATTCGGATCTATTCTTACTCCCAACTCTTCCCTTTTATTTTTCTCTTCCTCTGTATTTTTTTTCTTTTGATTTTCTATTCTGGCCTTCTCTGTATTTCCTCTTTTAGTTCTTCCTTGCCTTTTCTATTTTTTTCTCCTTGGATGCCTTCTCTGTATATTTTTTTCTTTTACTTCTCTCTATTCTTTTTTCTGTATTTTCTCTTTTACTTCTTTCCTTCTCTTTGTATTTTCTCTTTTACTTCTTTCCCGCTCTCTGTATTTTCTCTTTACTTCCTGCTCTTTATTTTTTTTTTCTTTTCCCTGCATTTCTACTTCTCTCTCTTTCCTTTTGATTTTGCTTACCGTATTTGGCCTCCTATATATATATATATATACATATATTTTTTTTTGTCTTTTCTTTTGATTTTGTAAACAGTATTTTGGCCTCTCTACAGTCATCTCATATTTTTTTTGTATTATAATTAATTCTTCTTTCCAAATCTTTCCTTTTATCTTATATGTATTTTTTTTCTTCCTTTAATTTTGTTAAAATCTAAAATTCACAGATAAATTTTCATTCCAAATCTTTCTTTTCTTCTTTCCTCTTTCCTTTCTTATTTACCTGTTAATTTTTTGTTCCGATTCTTCTCTTTTACATTTCTTCTCGAACTGATCTTGATCCTAACTTCATTCTTGTTATTGTGAGTTATTATAAGGAAGTGTTTACCTCTCCCCTATTGGTAAACTTCTTTGAACCTGATGGAACAGGGTAAAAGGATCAATACAATATTCCTTCTTCGTTAGACTGAACTACTGAACTCGATTGAAGAGTAAAGCATAGAGTAGTCCTTCCTATTAAATCAATACTCCTTTACCAGATGGAACAGTAATAAGAATCAACCTTTTTCCTGCTGGGCTTGGCTCCGTAACCTATCCTTTCTTTCTTTACCTTTCCCGTTCAGGGGGGAGAGGAAATTCAGCGACTGAACCATTACATAATGAGGGAAAAGAGAAGATTGAAGAATAAGAAAATGAAAGCCAAAGATCAAGTCAAGACTCAAAAGAAGAATTAGACGAAGATCTCCTCTCGCTACCAGTCGGTCGAGCTCTTTCACTCCTCTCCCGTAAGGTCTTCGCAGCTGAGCTTATTCACCCATTCATTATATGAGTCTGAGAGCTTGTCTCCTTAACTTGCACCTCTATTTATTTACCACCTTACTTATTCATTCAATCCTGAGCCTATTGATTCAAAGACGGTAAACGAAAAGAAAGCAAGAAGGGTAAACAAGATGATTAATTCTCCCCGACAAAACCAGAACTATATTCCTTGACCTTCACTTTCCAGGATAGTAAAGAAAAGCAAAGAGAAAGAAGCCGAACCCCTTTGACTATCTATCCTTGTTTGTTTATAGTGAACGACTAAATGAAAGGCTGAAGAAGAATGAACATTCATTGGATTGAACTCCTCTCCTTTACCTCCGGGCCTCTTCTCGTTTTCGTTGCTTCGCTCCTTATACCTATTTACCTTATTCATTAGTATTAGTCATTCAATCCTGAACCGATACGTATTCCCTTTTCCTCTTTATTCCACCACTAGGTAAAGCTATTTTCATTCAATCCTGAACCTGCTGATGGAACTGTAGTAAACAAAGCCGAAAGCGAAACCCTCTCCTCCCTTTTCGAGTCGAGCGTCTTCGACCCCGGACTGGACTACGACTATTTACTATGTCTTCCTTCTATTCCCTACTCCCTAATACTAAAAGAGACTCAAGGAATCAGAAACGAGTAACCTAAAGCCAAAAGCCTGCGTTAAGCCACTAACCTGCCATGATAATAAACCTTCTCAACTCCCAGATATGACAGAGGCGAAGTTTAAGTTATGGATTACGTACTTAGGTGATGGATAGGTATCTCTCTCGAGCAAAGCATGGATGAGAGAACTCAGTTAGGATTAGGGTGCTATAGCTAGTGCGTTTTTCACGTTGACCTAAGTCAAAACATTTCCAATAGACCCTACACTCCAAGATCATGAGCTACGATTAGAGGTCTAGATATGCGTGCACCAAGGTATATTAGGATTAGCCTCAAGGAGCCAACCCTGAGCATTCTGAAAAACGAGATATGAGAACCCTACAAAAGTAGAGTTGTATCAAGTTTGGGGGTGTGATATCTCTACACAAGTAGAGTTATATCAAGTTTGGGGGTGTGATAACTCTACAAAAGTAGAGTTACATCAAGTTTTTTATAGTTAATTTTGCACTCATACTCACTATTTTCTCATTAATTGCTCCATTTATTCTAATTAGTATACATGAAATAGTCGATTGTAGTTTAATTTGCATAAATCAAGCTTAATTGTATACTTATTTAGTTATTTGGTAAAATTCAAGAACATTCATGCTGAACTATGATGTTATAGCAAATCTGGAAACAACACTACTTGCATCAAGAAATAAATTGCTGACTCTGATGACATGGAAATTTTAATCCACATCAGAAGTCCACGTGGGTCATTGACTACCAAATTAGAAACATCCTAGGTGGACAATTTTATCCTTTCTCAGCCCTAAATGAGAAGAAACAACCATTATAAAAGGAAAATGATACCTAAAAAAGGAGGGGAGCCCCACTTTGGGAGAAAAATCGGATTAGACAGTAGCAACCTCTGCTGTAGTGAATTCAGAGAAGAAGAAGAAAATCCTAATCCAGCAGCTGTTGATAGCAGAAGGTAAAGAAGACCAAGAAGGATTGATTGGGGCAAAGAGGTGGACGTGAGAGCTCAAGGAAAGGGAACTTCCATTGAAGGGAAACAACAAGCTTGATAACTCTCTATTTCCTTACTCTCTCCTTCTTCATCTATTCATTTTATATGATTGAGATGTGAGTTCCTCTGTTTAATTCAGTTTGCATGGATAGCTAAACTTTATAGCGGAGGCGAGAGAATTTTATATAGTTTATTTTGACGGTATGATCTTAATTTATTAAAGAGTTGTTAATGATTTACATGTACCTGGGTTTGGATTAACAAAGGACGGAAGGAAATCATTTTTAAACCTGATGATTGGGTTTAGATACATTTTCGCAAGGAGTGATTTCCATCTCAACGGAAGACAAAGTTACATCCAAGAGGGGATGGCCCATATCAAGTCGTTGAAAGAATTAATAACATATAAAATTGATCTTCCCGGAGACTTTTCAGTACATTCTACTTTCAATGTTGCAGACTTGAGTCCTTTTGATGTAGGTATTAATAACATATAAAATTGATCTTCCCGGAGACTTTTTAGTACATTCTACTTTCAATGTTGCAGACTTGAGTCCTTTTGATGTAGGTGATGATTTTTCTGATTCGAGGACGAATCCTTTTGAAGAGGGGGAAGATGATAAGAATCACGGTGTTCCAAATGTTCCAACTATACCTATTACACTTGAGTCCTTTGATGTAGGTGATGATTTTTCTGATTCGAGGATGAATCCTTACCTAGTACACGATCCAAGGCGAAGAAGAGGTTCAACCATCATTTCTAGAATTAGAAGCTGATACGGTTGACAAAGGACAATTGAATATTTGCAAAGTTAAATTTGGAAAACTTTAAAACGTCAACAATAGAATTCAAACCTACGTGCAGAGAGCTCAATTTATTTCGAACTTGTCGCATTAGCCACTCAAGCACATCAACATTTGTTAGAAAGAACTATTTTTAATTTCATAAATTATGTAAAAGTCAAATGGTCAATTTGACTTATTCTTTTGTGACGATTAAAGGGGATCGGGAATAAATCCCGTCCACAAACGTCTTTTGTTGGGAGACTATAAATACCCACAATATGTTATGTAAAATTCAGATTCGTGGATGAATGTAATTCAGATCTCAAATTGAGACGTTTCCCTTATAAATCCGAGCATCATATTTGCCATTTCTAAGTTTCAAGCAATTCTTGTGGTAGAATTGCACCCGAGACATTCAATCAAGCCTTGATCAAGTTCGATTGTGAAGTGACTCAATTTAGAACAAGATCTCTAAATCTTGCTTCTAGATCTTGGATCATAAGAGGTAATCTAATTCTAGTCTTATCTCTTGGTTGATCCAAATTTCGTATAAGGAGGTGTTAATTACTTTGATTTAAGGGTTCTTGCTTCAACAAAAGCTTGGATCGTTGGACTGAGGATTAGGGTTGCCTTATCACTTCCTAACTATAAGTTGATTTCCTCATCATTTTCTGTTTTTCAACAGCAGTGACACTCTGTTTTAGTTTTTCTTAATTAGTTAAAATCACCGACACCCATTTGAATGTTACCCAAAAATTCACTTAATTTCCAGTAATAAAATTAACCAAAAAGATAGGTTCTCTGTGGAATCGATAATTTACTTATTATTTGCTACTTGTGATAGTGTATACTTGCACTTTTTCTTGTGAATTTTTCATCATTTTATTATATACATCCACAAGTGATCAGTTTTTGGCGCCGTTGCCGGAGAACCTAATTTGGTTATTTTATTTGTTGTAGATTTTCGTGAGCTGGAGCCAAAAAGAAGCTATAGTAAGATGAATTTTCTATTGCTGAATTATATTTACTGCTGTAGACTTGACCTTACTGCTACAGAATTCTATGTATAAGCCCACCTACGGGTTTGAAATTTGTTTTTGATCCCAAAATAGAGAGAACCTTTAGACGAAAGTTGAGGGAGAAAAAGAAAATGGCAGAACATAATATACAGCAAATGACCCAATTGAATCAAGAGTTTGAACATCCAGTGATGATGGCTAATCAAGAGAGAATTCCTATTAATGCCATTTATTTAGCAAATGACAGAAAAAGAGCAATTCGAGCATATGCACACCCAGCTGTGGAAGAGATAAATCCGTGCATTATTTGACCAGAAATGCAAGCAACCATGTTTGAGCTAAAGCCTGTGATGTTTCAAATGTTGCACACCATTGGGCAATTTCATGGACTACCATCGGAAGATCCCCACCTACATCTAAAGTCATTTTCGGGAGTTAGTGACTCATTTCGATTTCAAAGAGTGGATAAAGACGTGATTAGATTGAGCTTATTCCCTTATTCTTTGAGGGATGGTGCTAAATCATGGTTGAATACTTAGCACCGGGAACAATTGATTCTTGGAATAGTTTAGTAGAGAAATTTTTGATCAAGTACTTTCCACCCACTAGAAATGCACGGTTCAAAAATGAGATTGTTTCTTTTCAACCGTTTGAACACTACAACAAATATTGGATTAGATAGCTTCCGAAAAATGCTATCATAGACCTTTTATAGCATTTTTCGTACGTAGTGACAGCCCATGTTATTAAAAGTCTGGAACTTTTTATAGCATTTTTGTATAGCTATAATAAATGTTATAATATAGTACCAAATATAGCTTATATGTCATGCTATGAAAACATTTTATAGCATTTTTGTTAAAGTTATAAATATGTAAACATAACTAAAATATTATGCTATCATTCATTTTTAATAAGCTATATTTATACTTTTAATCTTATGCTATAACAAAAATATAATTGAAATTTAATAATCTACTTAACACATTACAAAATAAAGTATTCAACTCGATCTATATAAGAATATCAGACTCATTACACTAGCACAATTTTCAAATCAGTTCTTCCCCACCCAATACACAATAAATAGAACAAAAACTCACTATCCCCAATATGTGACATCTTTGATTTTGATCAAATCAAGTACACCAATCTTAAAGGTATTCGAACCGACATCAATGTCTTCTATGTTCCACCCTTTTAGCAATGTCAATTGATAAATTGTTCGTTGTTGCTTGCCAATTAGTGCTTCCTTGCTCCAACAAAAACTTGATCGTTGGGTTGAGGATTAGAGTTGCCTTATCAATTTGCTATCAGAGCCTAAGTTGCATCTTTGTGGCCGACTCTAGGCAATGTCAATTGATAAATTGGTCGTTGTTTCTTGCCAATTAGTGCTTTCAAGGAATCCTGCAACATTATCAAAGCATATATATCAGTGATTCGAAAAGAAGTGCAAAATAGTACCAAAAGGTTTGACATAAGGTGATTCGAAGAGAAGTGCAAAATAGCAACAAAATCTAAATATCATATAAAAGTAAAAAAGAGAATAGAACATTATTGTTCATCTTATATATGTAAGCACGTTTCATTTCTTAAAAACAGAGTATAGAAACATTAGTTCAAATACTTGCATTACAGCTTTCAATTAGAATTGAAAGGGGAGGGCATTGTCCACTCAAAGTTTACGAGGAAAGAAAGAGCATTACGCTTTTTGATTCCCTTGGTTGAAAACCATAACTTTGTAATAAAACCCAATCCTTTCAAATAGCCCTTTTTGATGAAGTGTTGTTGATATGAACCAAGAGACATCAATCATAACATATGCTTCAATGAAGATGTGAAGAAAATATTGTTGAAATCATCAAAAGATATTTCAATTCATGCAACATTGAAGAAGAATAAAGTTTCATATGATAAATTTTGGGTGGATTACAATTTAGAGTTATTGTATTTCATTAATGTATTTTAAGACTATTTAGTTACTTTAGGTTACAATTACATAATGGCTAATTATGGCCATAAAGTGTGAATGTTACAACTCTTGGAATGCCTTTAGTAGTTTCATTTTTGAGGCTATATAAAGCCTTGTATGTTGTATTTGTAATAAGACTTGGAAAATATATCAAAAGAAGCATTTGTGCTTTTCTTTAGCCAATGGCTAAGTTTCTTTGCAACTCTATGTAGTTTAGGTTGCAT
>NW_019268647.1:120618-121007 GCF_002738365.1 Cucurbita moschata
CTTGAGATATTCGATCAACAAGGTAATCCGAATCTTATTCCCCTTGTATTGATTCCTTATCTTATCATTTAATGATATGGAAATCAACCCAAGGGAAAGTATGGAACGGATTACCTTGATGATCAAGATCAAGAGTAAAGAAAACTCGTTTCTAAACTCGTGATTCGAATCACTCCACAAGAGGTTTGATCAATACCACTTGAATGACTCTACATGCAAGTTCTAAACACAAGAATTTGCAAAGAAAGTTTAGCTCTTAACAAAGCTAAAATAGAAATTCTATTCTTAATTCCAAAATCTGATGTCTAATCAAAGAAAAGAAGGCTTTATATAGCCTTTACAACCTTAACCTATGTCATACATAACTCCCAAATTAAATGGGCTAGTAA
>NW_019268647.1:121077-122501 GCF_002738365.1 Cucurbita moschata
AAAAATAAATGATCATGTCGAGCTTGAATGATTCTACATGCAATCTAAACTACATAGAATTGCAAAGAAACTTAGCCTAATGATAAGATAAGGAATCAATACAAGGGGAATAAGATTCGGATTACCTTGTTGATCGAATATCTCAAGTCAAGAACACTTTGTTTGAGATTCGAATCACTCCAGAAGCAAGATCGATCATCTCTAGCTTCAATGATTCTAGTTGATCANAACACAAGAATTTGCAAAGAAAGTTTAGCTCTTAACAAAGCTAAAATAGAAATTCTATTCTTAATTCGAATATCTCAAGTCAAGAACACTTTGTTTGAGATTCGAATCACTCCAGAAGCAAGATCGATCATCTCTAGCTTCAATGATTCTAGTTGATCAAATATCTCAAGACAAGAACACTTGATTGAGATTCGAATCACTCCACAAGCAAGATTGATCATGTCGAGCTTGAATGATTCTACATGCAACCTAAACTACATAGAGTTGCAAAGAAACTTAGCCATTGGCTAAAGAAAAGCACAAATGCTTCTTTTGATATATCTTCTAAGTCTTATTACAAATACAACATAGATGGCTTTATATAGCCTCAAAATGAAAGCATTCTAAAAGTTGTAACATTCACACTTTATGGCCATAATTAGCCATTATGTAAATATAACCGAAATTAAATAAAAAGTCTTAAAACACAATAACTCTAAATTATAACCCACCCAAAATTTACAACAATCAAACTTTATTCTTCTTCAATGTAGCATGAATTGAAACATCTTTTGATCATTTTGATAACCTTTTCTCCACATCTTCATTGAAGCATATTGTATGATTGATGTCTCTTGGTTCATATCATTCTCCACTTCTTCAAGAGGATTCGTCCTCGAATCTATTTGTGAAACTTTGCTGCAAAAAATAAGTTATGAAAATACAAAGGACCTCACAACACTCTCTCACGTGTATACGCTCAAGGAATTTTAGGCCACTCTGTTTGCACTCATTTACACAAATGAAGCTCTCATTCTCACCTCTCAAAATTTTAAATAGAGCAAAGATTGAATTTTGAACTTTGGGTCGATTAAAAACTAAAAAGATGAAAATAAATAAAAATTAAATTGAGAAGATACGCAAAGGAAACATATATCCGATCTTGAGCCTGAAGCTCTGATACCAAATGATAAGATAAGGAATCAACTACAAGGGGAATAAGATTCGGATTACTCCAGAAGCAAGATCGATCATCTCTAGCTTCAATGATTCTAGTTGATCAAATATCTCAAGACAAGAACACTTGATTGAGATTTGAATCACTCCACAAGCAAGATTGATCATGTCGAGCTTGAATGATTCTACATGCAATCTAAACTACATAGAATTGCAAAGAAACTTAGCCATTGGCTAAAGAAAAGCACAAATGCTTCTTT
>NW_019268647.1:122796-123863 GCF_002738365.1 Cucurbita moschata
AAAACTAAAAAGATGAAAGTAAATAAAAATCAAATTGAAAAAAAAAATGCAAAGGAAACATATATCCAATCTTGAGCCTGAAGCTCTGATATGATAAGATAAGGAATCAATACAAGGGGAATAAGATTCGGATTACCTTGTTGATCGAATATCTCAAGACAAGAACATTTTGTTTGAGATTCGAATCACTCCAGAAGCAAGATCGATCATGTCTAGCTTCAATGATTCTTGTTGATCAAATATCTCAAGACAAGAACACTTGTTTGAGATTCGAATCACTCCACAAGCAAGATTGATCATGTCGAGCTTGAATGATTCTACATGCAACCTAAACTACATAGAGTTGCAAAGAAACTTAGCCATTGGCTAAAGAAAAGCACAAATGCTTCTTTTGATATATTTTCCAAGTCTTATTACAAATACAACATACAAGGCTTTATATAGCCTCAAAAATGAAACTACTAAAGGCATTCCAAGAGTTGTAACATTCACACTTTATGGCCATAATTAGCCATTATGTAATTGTAACCTAAAGTAACTAAATAGTCTTAAAATACATTAATGAAATACAATAACTCTAAATTGTAATCCACCCAAAATTTATCATATGAAACTTTATTCTTCTTCAATGTTGCATGAATTGAAATATCTTTTGATGATTTCAACAATATTTTCTTCACATCTTCATTGAAGCATATGTTATGATTGATGTCTCTTGGTTCATATCATTCTCCACTTCTTCAAGAGGATTCGTCCTCGAATCTATTTGTGTAACTTTGCTGCAAAAAAATAAGTTATGGAAATACGTAGGACCTCACAACACTCTTTCACAAGTATATGCTCAAGGAATTTTAGGCCACTCTTTTTACACGCGTTTACACAAATGAAGCTCTCATTCTCACCTCTCAAAATTGTAAATAGAGCAAAAATTGAATTTTGAACTTTGGGTCGATTAAAAACTAAAAAGATAAAAATAAATAAAAATCAAATTGAGAAGAAACGCAAAGGAAACATATATCCGATCTTGAGCCTGAAGCTCTGATACCAAATGATAAGATAAGGAATCA
>NW_019268647.1:124450-125765 GCF_002738365.1 Cucurbita moschata
ACAAAAATTTAGTTATACATAATACAATAGGTATTTTGCTCAAGGAATTTATATGCAGTCCATCAATACGTGTATAAACTTCTTCCTACTACTTGATACTTGCAGAATATGTAACCCGTTAACATAAATCATTCCTACCGGTAGAATGTGCTTGAAATAACCTATGAATTAACAAATTCCTCTAAACTTAATTACTTTGTACTCTTAGGCTTATTTTTTTTGTTTGTAATCTTCATGTGGTTCCTCAATTTGGGCATGTATTGATTGAACCAACATAATGAAAAAAAGATAGTTTCTTGTATTATGTTTTTATTCCGTTGATGTAACTCACAACACTACATTCAACCTTTTAACACAAGACAACAACTACATCTACCTCACAGAACTCACCAATCTACATTCAAAGAAAAATTCTACATCTAGGAAAATACACACTTAAAAGTAAAGTACATTACTTAATGAAGGACTAAAGGACTGAACTCACAAAAGTTTATTAGTGTGTACTAAATGTAAATGAAAAACTGCATTATTTAGTAGTAGTTCGATCCTTCAATCTAACTCACAGAACTACATTCAAAAAGAAATTAAAAAGGAAGATACAGACACAAATCACTTATAATAATTCATCAATGAAATTCTTTACAAAGTGAGCCAACAAAGAAGATAATAGGAAAAAAAAAACTAACCTCTATCTTGGATTGTTCAATCTGCAGTGAGGTAGGAGAATAGGGTTTTTCATTGACAAAGCATCAACAATAAACTGTATGCCTCCTCTCACTGCCACCATCTTGAGATTTGATGCAAATCAGAGAAAAATTTTGAAGCACGAAAGAAAGAAGGATGGATCTTGAGGGAAAAATTTTGAAGCACGAAAGAAGGAAGGATGGATTGTTGCGCGAGAGAAAGAAGGCGAGATTTGGTTTTGCCCTAGGGTCTGAGAGAATATGGGTGTCTAGAGGGAAAAGAGAGAAAAAGAAAGGAAGGCTTTTATACGCGTGATTAGGTTTTTAGGGATAACATTAAAAAAATAATAAAAAATTTTAAAAAAACCTTTATTTTCTTTCTAATTTATAGCATCTTTTAGAAAATGCTATACAAAAAAGCTATAAAAGATGGTATTTGTTGCAGTGGAAGATAAGACAATAAGTGAAGATTGGGAAAGATTCAAAGAGATGCTTAGAAAGTGTCTTCACCATGGACTACCTCATTGTATACAAATGGAGACTTTCTACAATGGATTAAATATTGCTACTAAACAAGTAGTTGATGCTTCCGCCAATGGAGCTATTTTGTCAGACATACAATGAAACATATC
>NW_019268647.1:125775-133751 GCF_002738365.1 Cucurbita moschata
CAAGGAAGGAGAAAAGGCCACAAAAATTTAGTTATACATAATACAATAGGTATTTTGCTCAAGGAATTTATATGCAGTCCATCAATACGTGTATAAACTTCTTCCTACTACTTGATACTTGCAGAATATGTAACCCGTTAACATAAATCATTCCTACCGGTAGAATGTGCTTGAAATAACCTATGAATTAACAAATTCCTCTAAACTTAATTACTTTGTACTCTTAGGCTTATTTTTTTTGTTTGTAATCTTCATGTGGTTCCTCAATTTGGGCATGTATTGATTGAACCAACATAATGAAAAAAAGATAGTTTCTTGTATTATGTTTTTATTCCGTTGATGTAACTCACAACACTACATTCAACCTTTTAACACAAGACAACAACTACATCTACCTCACAGAACTCACCAATCTACATTCAAAGAAAAATTCTACATCTAGGAAAATACACACTTAAAAGTAAAGTACATTACTTAATGAAGGACTAAAGGACTGAACTCACAAAAGTTTATTAGTGTGTACTAAATGTAAATGAAAAACTGCATTATTTAGTAGTAGTTCGATCCTTCAATCTAACTCACAGAACTACATTCAAAAAGAAATTAAAAAGGAAGATACAGACACAAATCACTTATAATAATTCATCAATGAAATTCTTTACAAAGTGAGCCAACAAAGAAGATAATAGGAAAAAAAAAACTAACCTCTATCTTGGATTGTTCAATCTGCAGTGAGGTAGGAGAATAGGGTTTTTCATTGACAAAGCATCAACAATAAACTGTATGCCTCCTCTCACTGCCACCATCTTGAGATTTGATGCAAATCAGAGAAAAATTTTGAAGCACGAAAGAAAGAAGGATGGATCTTGAGGGAAAAATTTTGAAGCACGAAAGAAGGAAGGATGGATTGTTGCGCGAGAGAAAGAAGGCGAGATTTGGTTTTGCCCTAGGGTCTGAGAGAATATGGGTGTCTAGAGGGAAAAGAGAGAAAAAGAAAGGAAGGCTTTTATACGCGTGATTAGGTTTTTAGGGATAACATTAAAAAAATAATAAAAAATTTTAAAAAAACCTTTATTTTCTTTCTAATTTATAGCATCTTTTAGAAAATGCTATACAAAAAAGCTATAAAAGATGGTATTTGTTGCAGTGGAAGATAAGACAATAAGTGAAGATTGGGAAAGATTCAAAGAGATGCTTAGAAAGTGTCTTCACCATGGACTACCTCATTGTATACAAATGGAGACTTTCTACAATGGATTAAATATTGCTACTAAACAAGTAGTTGATGCTTCCGCCAATGGAGCTATTTTGTCAGACATACAATGAAACATATCAAATTTTAGAGAGAATAGCATCTAACAATTGTCAATGGGCCGATGTGAGAAGCAATCCAGGAAAGAAGACCCGAGGAATACTTGAAGTTGATCCTTTGTTCTCTATCAATGCTCAACTAGCTTCGGTGACTAATATTTTACAAAATATAGCGTTTGGACAAGGCTCAATGACCAAAGCACTAGCCCATACAACTACTGTAATGACCCCGACAGCAACTGAATCTTGTGCCTATTGTGGAGAGAAACACACTTTTGACCAATGTCCAAGCAATCTGGCCTCAATTTTTTATGTGGGGAATCAAGCTAGTCAAGGAAACTCGAAAATAATCCATTCTCGAATACTTATAATCCGGGGTGGAGAAAGCATCCAAACTTCTCATGGAAGGGACAAGACTCATATTATCAACAAATGCAACTAATATCAAATTATCCTCTAGGCTTTAGACTACAAAATCAAATGGCATATGGTTCTCAGCAAGTCAACATCTAAGGGGAATGAACTAGCCAAGCTCAACACATACCGAGAACATCGCTTGAGAGCCTAATAAAGGAATATATGCCTAAGAATGATGCTGTGATACAAAGTCAACAAGCATCATGGAGAAATTTGGAAGTTCAAGTAGATCAATTAGCAAATGAGTTACAAAATAGACCTCTTGGTAAGCTGTCAGTAGACACCGAAATGCCAAAAAGAGAGGGAATGGAGCAATGTCAAGCAATAGAGTTGAGAAGTGGGAAAGAAATACTCAGTATATGAGAAAAAAATTAAAGAACACGATGATAGTCGCTCTCAAGAAACTGCTGATACACAGTAGAGAAAAGAGGAAGCTGCTGTGCAGGAAGAGCACAACAAAAATTATGCAAAAGCTGCTGTACAGAAAGAACATAGCAAAAATTATGTAGAAAATGTAAAGCCTTCTAAAACGCAAACAATAGTCAGTAGTGGACAAGAAAGCAGAACATACACACCTCCATTTCCACAAAGAATAAAAAAGAATAAGGAAGAAGCTCACTTTGAGAAGTTCATGGATATATTTAAGGAAATTCACATAAATATACCATTAGTGGAAGCTTTGAAGCAAATGTCAAATTATGTAAAATTCTTGAAGGATGTGCTCACCAATAGAAGAAAGTTTGAAGAATTCAAGGTGGTACCATTGAATGAAGAGTGTAGTGCAATATTGAAAAACAAGATCCCACTAAAGGAGAAAGACCCCGGTTCATTCACAATTCCAATATCGATAGACGGAAGAAGCTAGGTCGAGTATTATGTGATTTGGGATCAAGCATTAATTTAATACCGCTGTCTATTTACAAAAAGTTAGGTATTGGTGAAGCTAGACCAACTACAGTCCCTCTGCAACTAGTAGATCGATCTTTCACTATCTAGAAGGAAAAATTGAAGATATCCTAATTCAAGTGGACAAGTTCATATTTCCAGCTGATTTTATCATTTTGGATTATGAAGCAGACCATGATGTGCCAATTATCTTGGGGAGACCATTTTTGAAAACTCAAAGAACATTTCTAGATGTCCACAAGAGAATTATAATATTGAGAATGAATGATCAAAAAATAGAATTTCATATGAATGACAACATAAAATATCCAGCAGTAGTAGAGGAATGCTCAGCAATTTAAAAATTAACAGAGAGTCTAGCAACTAATAGTTGGAAACAGTAACAAGAAAAGGACAACAGCTGGAATAATTGCACAACACAACAAGCAAAATTGGAGAAAACTGTAAAAGTTTTTCAATCACTAGAATGAGAGGAAAAAGTAAACTCATCAATAAAGTTATCTATCGATTACACACCCTTGAACTTAATTTAAAAAGAAGAACTATTTGATATATGGGTGATAGATTGCACAAAATTATTCCCGCCCACTACGGATGTAGAGTTCCAAAGGGGCATCACTTCCTTGACAATGGATAACTGGAAAAAAAAAAAAAAAAAAGAAAGAGAAAGAGTGAGCTAGTCACAATTTACAAACAAATATATGAAGCTCCAAGTAAACCAAGTTAGTTTTTCTTCTTTTTTATTTATTTATGCACTTATATAGTTGTTTTTATAAGCTATCTTCAGTTTCCTTAGAATGAAAGTTTTTTAGATTTTATTTTACTTGTTGTCGTGAATAACTCGCATGCCCCAAGTAAGTTATCCAATTTTGTACATGAATTAGGGGGATTTAGATGTGATTAGGAATGCTAATTTCAGCCTAAAGGGGGCTAATTACACTTAGTGCATGCTAGGATATGATTGATGACAAATATTATTCTCTTGTACTGCACGTTGCCACATAGTTGTCTTGTTCATTTTCATTTACATGTGGTTTTATTTCATTTTAATGTTGTTAATTAGAAATTAAAACAAGAATAAAAAAAAATGAAGAGCGAAGAGAACGATTGCTTGAGGATGAGCAATCTCTTAAGTTTGGGGTGTGCTAACTCTACTTTTGTAGAGTTATATCAAGTTTTTTTATAGTTTTTTTTACACGCATACGTCTCATTAATTGCTCCATTTATTCTAATTAGTATACATGAAAAAGTCAATGGTGGTTTAATATGAAAAGAAGTTCAATTTGCATAAATCGAGCTTAATTGTATACTTAATTGAGTTATTTGGTAAAATTTCAGAACATTCATGCCGAACCATGATGTTGTAGCAAATCAAGAAACAACACTGCTTGCATCTGGAAATAAATTGCTGACTCTAATGTTGATGCAATTCAGAACGCAAACTTTTCAGAGATGACATGGAAATTTTAATCCACATCAGCAGTCCACGTGGGTCATTGACTACCAAATTAGAAACATCTTAGGTGGACGATTTTATCCTTTCTCAGCCCTGAGAAGGAACATGTAACGACCCAAAATTTTCTGCTTAATTTAAGATCGCTACTGTATACGTTCCATAAACATTGAATGCGGAAGACTTCATTTAAATTCCATAAAACATAACCTTTATCTTAAAACACAGTCATGGATGTACGTGTTTCGAAAAGGTAATACCCCAAAAATAAATAAAGAAATAAACAAATAAAAATATATATAAATAGTTAAAATAATAATAATAATAAATTCATTAATTAATTAATTAGTTAATTAAAAAAAAAACATTTCCCCACTTCTCTCACCTAGCCTCTGATCCCTTCCCACGATCATCTATCCTAACTCATCCTTAAGCCAGAAACTAACAGTTACTGCAAAAAGAAAAAGAAAAACAATAACTATCAAATTTATTTGAAAAAAAAAATGAGAATGACCTTTATCGAGTTGAGATTCATTGAGATTTACGTGAAAATAAATCTCATCAATAAGGTATATATTAAATTTCATTTTCTTTTATCCTATTTTTTTTAGAAACCACAATCAATTATAGTTAGATTTTCATTGAATTATTACAATAATCTAGCTTTTAATTAGAAACTAAATGTCAATCATTTACAAGATTCTAGTAAATCACTCAGATTAGTAATATTAGATTAAATTTTTATCAGTAGCCAAATGAATAAATTAAGGATAGAAGGGTCAAGAAAACTTCTAAATAGGAAACACTGAGATAAGAAGATAGGAAACACTTATCAGAAAATATTTGGAAACATAGATCCACTTTGTAATACATGAGAACAGAATTAAAAGTCAATAGATAAAAAAAAAAAAGAAGAAAGATTTGGGAATTAAAAACCACACACTAAATATAGAGGGAAAGGTAAATACAAATAGTAGTAACTACAAGAATAACTTGAAAGAGGTGTATCTACTTTCTTATAGAATAGTAACCATGAAAAATAAGATTTTTAATAAAAATATAATTATAGATATATAACATTTCAAGACTTTTAACAATGGACCAATGTAAATTAGAGAAATAATGTTATAGAGTTCAAACCAAAACTAATGTCATGGCTCATATAGGTTGACCCGGATTTCAAAGGACGGAATCGAACTTTCATTAAAGATATATTCGTGACAACGACTTAAGCTAGCCAGGTAAGTGGCTCACCCGTCGTAGGTTACTCGTTATTTGTTGTTTGTTAGCACATGCCCGTGGATTTGCACGTGTCATTAAATTGTATGCTAGTTTAATGTGCTTAAGTACGAACTCATGTGACGATATGTGGTTCCTGAATGATTATGGCATGATTGTATGAAATATTTGAATGTAAACAACATGAATTGTATGACATAAAACACGGTAAACTGTCTGGAATCATAACCCCGATAGGAATATGTATGAAATGTAAATTGAAAATGAGAATGACATGAAGCATGGAACGTGACAGGGGGGTTATGATCATTAATGATAAATGTAGAAGTACGGGGGACCTCATGCATTATGTGTGTTCATGCATCTGGGGGGATACCCCTATCCCATCACGAGGGTATGGACGCGTACATCCAATGGCAGGATAATGATCGTTATGCTTTGCATAGCGCTGCCATGATGGTTACTAGTTCTAACAGGTCCCAGCATAAGGGGCTTCCAGAGTATGCCCACTGGATAAGGAAAGTGGCCCAGTGGTGTGCAAACTAGCTGGTGAGCCCATACTCTAGTACGTATGGGCTGTGTGTAGAGTATATGGTACACGTCCACGATTACCCGTTAGGATAGCACCGTAGGGAATACGAAACGAAACGAAAGATACGTCCCATCATTTTATTGCATGTGATTGTTGCATAACCCCGATAGGGGGTCACGTACTGAGTATTCGAGAAATACTCAAGCCTCGTGCTACTACATTTTTCAGGTTAAGGCAAGACATTCCTGTACGGCTGACGACGGCATGACAACTTGAGACCATGACACTGTTAGGATCGCACAACAACGCACACACTCGATCTAGATGAACACAAAGAAAATGATAGAGAAAATTGCAAGGAGAACTCTGGCTAAAAGGATTTTTTATTTGATGATTTCAGGTATGTACAACAAGAGAGAGTACAGAGAATAGAAAGTACCTCTACAAAGCTCTACCGGACCAGATATATATATGGTATAGTTTACTATATATAGCTTTACCAGATTTAGCCATCTACTATATATAACTATTTACCATATATAGCTTTACCGGATATAGCTTTACCATATATAGCTTTACCGGATATAACCGTTGACCAAGCTATAAATAAGTATCAGGTTCCATAGCCTAACAATTCTCCCACTTGGAGACTGATCTAGTCAACCAAGAATTTCACTCTCAAATGACCATGAGCATCTTCATTGCACCATACCAATTGAGGTTTTGCACAACCTCAATATTCCAACATCAACACATTTTGTCAACATGTTTGCTGGATTCTTTGCACCCTCTATCTTCTCAAAACACATCACCATCTTCAACCAACCTCCGAGTGAAATGGTATCGCCTTCTGTGTTTTGAATGATAGACTGGGTTCCTCGCCAACAGCATGAGTCTCAGGAGTTTCTTGAGTATCTGCTACATCACTATGTGAATCTTTTAGCAACTCAACCTCAACTCCCACTTGCTTCACCTCTGGTTTCTCAGCAAGAGTCTCAAGAGTTTCTTGAGTATCCGCTACAACATCACTCTGTGAATCTTTAAGCAACTCAACATCAACTCCCACTTGCTTCACCTCTAGTTTCTCAGCAAGAGTCTCAAGAGTTTCATGAGTATCCGCTACAACATCACTCTGTGAATCTTTGAGCAACTCAACATCAACTCCCACTTGCTTCACCTCTGGTGTTTCAGCAAGGGTCTCAGGAGTTTCTTGAGTATCCGCTACAACATCACTCTGTGAATCTTTGAGCAACTCAACATCAACTCCCACTTGCTTCACCTCTGGTGTTTCAGCAAGGGTCTCAGGAGTTTCTTGAGTATCCGCTACAACATCACTCTGTGAATCTTTGAGCAACTCAACATCAACTCCCACTTGCTTCACCTCTGGTGTTTTAACAAGAGTCTTCCGGCCCATGCAACCTCCTCTAGAGTTTCAGCGACGCTTCCAGCCAACGCAACCTCCTCTGGAGTTTCAGTGACACTTCCGGCCGACGCAACCCCCTCTGAGTTTCAGTGACACTTCCGGCCGACGCAACCCCCTCTGGAGCTTCAGCGACGCTTCTGTCCGGCCGACGCAACCCCCTCTGGAGCTTCAGCGACGCTTCTGTCCGGACGACGCAACCCCCTCTGGAGCTTCAGCAACGCTTTCGGATGACGCAACCCCCTCTGGAGTTTCAGCGACGCTTTCGACCGACGCAACCTCCTCTGGAGTTTCAGCGATGCTTACGGACGACGCAACCCCCTTTGGAGCTTCAGCGATGATTCCGGACAACACAACCCCCTCTAGAGCTTCAGCGACACTTCCAGACGACGCAACTTCCTTTGGAGCTTCAGCGACGCTTTCGGACGACGTAACCCCCTCTAGAGCTTCAGCGACGCTTCTGGCAAACGCAACCCCCTCTGGAGCTTCAGCGACGCTTACGGACGACGCAACCCCCTCTGGAGTTTCAGCGACGCTTCTGTCCGGACGACGCGACCCCCTCTGGAGCTTCAGCAACGCTTCCAGACGACGCAACCCCCTCTGGAGCTTCAGCGACGCTTCCAGACGATGCAACCCCCTCTGGAGCTTCAACGACGCTTCTGTCCAGATGACGCAACCCCCTCTGGAGCTTCAGCGAC
>NW_019268647.1:134210-137328 GCF_002738365.1 Cucurbita moschata
ACTCTGTGAATCTTTGAGCAACTCAACATCAACTCCCACTTGCTTCACCTCTGGTGTTTCAGCAAGGGTCTCAGGAGTTTCTTGAGTATCCGCTACAACATCACTCTGTGAATCTTTGAGCAACTCAACATCAACTCCCACTTGCTTCACCTCTGGTGTTTTAACAAGAGTCTTCCGGCCCATGCAACCTCCTCTAGAGTTTCAGCGACGCTTCCAGCCAACGCAACCTCCTCTGGAGTTTCAGTGACACTTCCGGCCGACGCAACCCCCTCTGAGTTTCAGTGACACTTCCGGCCGACGCAACCCCCTCTGGAGCTTCAGCGACGCTTCTGTCCGGCCGACGCAACCCCCTCTGGAGCTTCAGCGACGCTTCTGTCCGGACGACGCAACCCCCTCTGGAGCTTCAGCAACGCTTTCGGATGACGCAACCCCCTCTGGAGTTTCAGCGACGCTTTCGACCGACGCAACCTCCTCTGGAGTTTCAGCGATGCTTACGGACGACGCAACCCCCTTTGGAGCTTCAGCGATGATTCCGGACAACACAACCCCCTCTAGAGCTTCAGCGACACTTCCAGACGACGCAACTTCCTTTGGAGCTTCAGCGACGCTTTCGGACGACGTAACCCCCTCTAGAGCTTCAGCGACGCTTCTGGCAAACGCAACCCCCTCTGGAGCTTCAGCGACGCTTACGGACGACGCAACCCCCTCTGGAGTTTCAGCGACGCTTCTGTCCGGACGACGCGACCCCCTCTGGAGCTTCAGCAACGCTTCCAGACGACGCAACCCCCTCTGGAGCTTCAGCGACGCTTCCAGACGATGCAACCCCCTCTGGAGCTTCAACGACGCTTCTGTCCAGATGACGCAACCCCCTCTGGAGCTTCAGCGACGCTTCCGGCAGACGCAACCCCCTCTGGAGCTTCAGCGACGCTTCTGTCCGGACGACGCAACTCCCTCTAGAGCTTCAGCGACGCTTCTGGCCGACGTATCCCCCTCCGGGGCTTCAGCAACGCTTCCGGCCGAGGTATCCCCCTCCTCCGGGGTTTCAGCAATGCTTCCGGCCGATGGAGCCCCCTCCTCCGGGGTTTCAGCAATGCTTCCGGCCGACGGAGCCCCCTCCGGGGTTTCAGCAATGCTAACGATCAAGGGAGCTCCCTCCAGTACTTTTCTTCAATTCTCTAACAGTCTTTGTGAAGCTAACTCGTTTCTGTTTGCTCGTAACGAAGTTCTCACAAGGACTCATAACAATCTCTGCATCAAATACACCTTGTTCATAGCCAACGGTTTTTCGTACATATTCGACAGCGTCTTCAACAGACCTGACGTTGTCCTCTCCTTGATAATGTTGAACGCCACGTTTCTGGATAGCGTCAACCGGATCAACCCTAAGGCTTGTCGATCCTTGAGCTTCCACTGTTCTGTGGTCATGGTATCCGACTTCACCCCCAACAGAGGTTCGTGAAGATCTTTCTGGTACAGATAATCTTCAATTTGCATTTTGCAGAAACCGAAATCGGATCCATCGAACTTCTCAATTCCAATCTTTGAACTTTCCATCTTCACAGATCGTGGTGAATTTCGCCTTGCTCTGATAGGATCGCACAACAACGCACACACTCGATCTAGATGAACACAAAAAAAAAAGGATAGAGAAAATTGCAAGGAGAACTCTGGCTAAAAGGATTTTTTATTTGATGATTTCAGGTATGTACAACAAGAGAGAGTACAGAGAATAGAAAGTACCTCTACAAAGCTCTACCGGACCAGATATATATATGGTATAGTTTACTATATATAGCTTTACCAGATTTTGCCATCTATTATATATAACTATTTACCATATATAGCTTTACCGGATATAGCTTTACCATATATAGCTTTACCGGATATAACCGTTGACCAAGCTATAAATAAGTATCAGGCTCCATAGCCTAACAGACACATGCATAAGGTAGTGGTATTTATTTTATTAAACTTAAGCTAGACTAGGATGTTTTTAACTTAAACTCTTATTCATTTTGTTTAGTCTTTTGTTGTGTTGTTTTAAAGATATTTTCCAAACACGAAAGTTCATGGCTGTGTTTTAAGATAAAAGTTATGTTTTATGGAATTTAAACGAAGTCTTCCACATTCAATGTTTATGGTACGTATACAGTAGCGACCTTAAATTTAGTAGAAAATTTTGGGTCATTACAATTGGTATCAGAGCTCTAGGTTATAGATCTTGTAGACTAGCCTACATGATGTTCCATGGTCCCACCGTCGGTGCCCCATCTCCGTCAGGTATGCTTGCATAAGATAAGAAAATGAAATGTCGTTGATTGTGTATGTTGTTATTGCTTGGTCATTATAAAATATAACTCATAATTGGACTTTTACTCTATTGATTGTATTATAATTTACTACATTCATGTTAGCTTAATTCTATATTTATTATAATTTAGAATACGTTATGTTTTACATTGCATGGAATGTGAATGTAAATTGTTGTATTGATGAGTTATGTTTTACCATTGCATGGAATGTGAATGTAAATTGTTGTATTGATGATATTTAGATTTATTGAGATTGTTGTTGTGAATGAGTAGCTATAGTTTTAGTAAGCTACTAAATGTTAGTGTTGCTGTGAAAATGATTTTGCTAAGCAAGATCATATGTTTTAGTTAGACGTCTTGAACATAGATACTCTACACAGTCTTATGACCATAGAGATGGGAAGGATTGTACCAATGTATACTGAAGAGTAAGTAGTTTTAGATGAAATAAAATGACATAAGAAGTTTGATAGATGTCAATATCCTATAGTATACTATAGATATTAAAAGTGGTAGTGTCTGAAAGAAAATTTTATAACTTTGAAGTATATAAAGATGAAAAAAAAATTGTTTAAAACATGTATAAATTAAAGTATCAGTGAGAAAAAAAAATTGAGTTAAAGATCATAAAAGTTTAAAACATGTATACTTAAATTGATTGGTGAATGACATAAGTGCCGTTAATGGAAGATGAGCTTTGTTAGTACTGAGATGTAGATAACTTTCCTACCTTAATACGGGTTGAAAACTAAAAAAAAAAAAAAAAAAAAAAAAAAAAAAAAAAAAAAAAAAAAAAAAAAAAAAAA
>NW_019268647.1:137460-161043 GCF_002738365.1 Cucurbita moschata
AAAAAAAAAAAAAAAAAAAAAAAAAAAAAAAAAAAAAAAAAAATGAAGAAAGGAAGAAAGAAAGAAAAAAAAGTAATACAACTGCAATTATGGAAGTTATGAGATGATTTAAAAGTATCGAGCCACAATTTGGATGAGGCATTACGATCATGGTCAAAATTTTAGAGGAATATGGAGAGGGACTATGGTATGAGATTGTCAAGGTACCTTAAATTTAAGAAACCATGATTTAAAATGAACTTGGGTGGGGATACACGAGGATTAGAGTGGGACATTGTCTCTAAATCAACTAGAAGTTTTGTGGTAATCCTCCTTAAGGTACAAGAATGCACTCAGGAAGCTCAACATAAACAAATTGTTGCAGAAAATTACCGAACAATTTTTCCTAGCAATGTCAACCTGGTTAAAAGGTTACCATAGTTAAGACTGTCATTTTAAGTTTGGTTTTCAAGTATTCCAAGTTTTATGGCATTTGAGGATATCCACCATGCTTATACAATACCAATTTTTATAAGAGAATTTTGTTAAGCCCATTCTTGATAGTACAAAGCATTGAAAGGGTTGTGATAGCTTTCGGTTATAGTTACAGGAACATTAGTTTTGGGTTATACTTAGATAAGGTATACCAAGAGAAAAGCCTATTTGACTGTAACGACCCGAAATTTTCTACTTAATTTAAGGTCGCTACTGTATACATACCATAAACTTTGAATGCGAAAGACTTCATTTAAATTCCATAAAACATAACTTTTAACTTAAAACACAGTCATGGACTTACGTGTTTCAAAAATATCTTTAAAACGACACAACAAAAGACTCGAAATAAAATAAATAAGCGTTTAAGTTTAAAACATCATATTCTATCCTAAGTCTAAGAAAATAAATGCACTATCCTATGCATGTGCCATGATCTTGAGTTGCGATGCCGTCGTCAGCCGTATAAGAATGCTTTGCCTTAACCTGAAAAATGTAGTACCACATGGCTTGAGTATTTAAAGAAATACTCAGGAAGTGACCCCCTTATTGGGGTTAAATGCAACAATCACATGCAATGAAATGATGGGACCTATCTTTCATTTCATTTCATTTCGTTTCGTTTTTCCTACGGTGTAATCCTAACAGGTAATCGTGGACGTGTATCATATACTCTACACGCAGCCCATACGTGCGAGTATGGTTCACCAGCTAGTTCGCACATCGCTGGGCCACTATCCCTAGCCGGTGGGCATGATCTGGGGGCCCACCAGGACCTGTTAAAACTAAAACCGTCACGGCAGCGCTATGCAGGGCATAACAATCGTTGTCCTGCCATTTGGATGTACACGTCCGTACCCTCGTGATGGGATAGGGGTATCCCCCCAAATGCATGATCACACAATATGCATGAGGTCCCACTAGTCCTACAGTCATCATTTAATGAACATAACCCCGTGTCACGTTTTCATGCTTACATGTCATTCTCATTCTCATTTCGTTACATATCATACATATTCCTAGCGGGGTTATGTATCATGCAATTTACCGTATTTCATGTCATACAATTCATTCAGTTACATTCCAATACTCATACAACAAGTCATAATCGTACAAGGACCACACATCGTCATATGCATTCATATCACATCAACTAAACAGCATAAATAACATACATTCACGTTCACATGATTTCGTACTTAAGCACAATAATCTAGCATACAATGTATCATATCATAACCAAGTCAATAACGTAAACACTTCATAGTCATATCATTCTCTAACTTACCATAGCCTTAACGTTCTTATACCTATCACAGACATATCATTACGTGACGTACCTTAGTCATATCGTCACAAGAACGTACCTAATGCTATCGTTCCATCAATCTATCACAAACCTATCCCTTTCTACCCATAACCTAACCGTATTCTTTCATCAATCTCTCCTATCCATAGCACTCCGGTATGTAACCTAACTCTAACGTTTCATGAACGTATCTTACTCCTATCGTTACATTTCGTTTTGTGCATCCTTCTCTTATCCTATCTCAAACATCTCCTAGAGCACATCGTACCATAATTATTATCATACAATCCACATATTGTAACATAACATAACATATAGGAAGCATATCGATCCACAAACAATTCACACATATCAATATATATGACACGTGTCAAACCACAGGGCACGTATCAATATCAAATATAACCATGCCGATAGTACGGTCACTTACCTGGCTCGCTTAAGTCATTGTCACAAATATATCTTTAATGAAAGTTCGATTCCGTCCTTTGAAATCCGAGTCAACCTATATGAGCTCATGACATCAGTTTCAAGTTTGAACTCTATAAAATTATTTCTCTAATTTAGATTGGCCATCATAAAATTCTGATATTTCGTGTTAGACAAAAATTTAAAGGAGCTCACTGCTGATATTTTCTGTTTTACTGTTAAATCTTGTTCAACAAATCTTTCCTCAATCTTTTCTCTTCTTCTATAATTATTTTTAAGAAGGTATTATTCAATTTCGTTAACCAAATCTTCCCTTTTTATTTTTATTATTATTTTTCTTTTCGTTAACAGTGTTCTGTATTTCTATCTCTATCTCATTTTTTTTCTTATTTCCTTTGTCTTTTTTCTAATTTAGTTAACAACTATATTCTTAGCTTTTAATTTAATTGATTTCTTTGTTATATTCTTTTCCTATAATTCATATAAAATTACAACCTAAATCATTGCAACAATTGAGTAGATCTAAATCATTGCAACAATTTAGTAGATCTAAAATATAATTGATTTTTTATTTTCTAAACTCATACAGAATTCTTTTCATTTAATCTCTAATTCAAAACTAAATAATTGTAACCAAATTAATATTCTTTAATAAAATAAAAGGAAGATTTAACATACCTATTCAAATGACATATCTCCTCCAATCGCAGCTCTTAAACCCTTTGTTTTCTTTTTTTTATTTGTTTTTGTAGGAAGGAAGAATTATGGGTAAATCTGCAGTTGTTTTTACAGTAAAGAGATTGGTGATTTGTTGACAGATTTATTTTTAGGGAAGGAGTGGTGAGAGATTGAAGGAAAGAGGAGGGATCGGTTATCAAATGTTTTTCTTCCTTTAATTTTTATTTATTTATTTATTATTTTATTATTTTAACTTTTTTTTTTATAATTATTTTTATTTCTTTATTTCTTTATTTATATTTGGGCTATTACATTGACAATGTTTCCAATGAAAGTTACCAAATTCTCAAACTCTAGCTTGACCATAAATCAAATACGATAAGTCGTTTATAGATCCATATGATTTCTAGTGCATTCAATCTGCATTGGGTTAGGGTGGAGTTTTTAACCAGTTTCATGTCATGATTTTGACTCCAAAAATTTACTAGAATTGGGGTAGGTAGCAATATATATATATATATATATATATATTACAAATTTCTTGATTTTGTGGGGAAATAGGCAAATTTGTATATGGAATTCATCTATGAGACCAAATCAAGTGGACACTTACAAACAATACAAATACATTCAATAATGATGAAAGGAAAACAACTTTTTTTTATTTTTTATTATTATTAGAAATATAGAGAATGAAACATTTTAATTGGAAACATTCCTCTAATGAATTCTCTGGGAACTTCTATGGTAAATGGACTATATAGAATTATGATCAGTCAAATATTGCAAAGCTCCGGTATCTATTATCGGTCAGAATTTGACTATAACGAAATTTTGATCTATACCGGCACCATAATATCTGATTGGGGAGGAAGATTAGAATTAGAGATTGATCGAGAAACATAGGTATGAGTGCGTGTGAGTAGGAAACAAAAAATATCTATTCTAGTTCTATCATCAGCTATGGGTTCGAATCTTAAGAGAAATTTTCGAGAAGGTTTCTACTCTGAAATTTTTCGTTGTCTTTCTTTAATGATAAGGAGAGGAAAAAAATTTAGATCAAAAGAAAGTGTCATTTTGGAGTTTTACCAACAATTTTCTTGTGTGGGTGGAGATCCCGTATTTTAAAATGAGATTTTGAGGATGTATGGACAAACAGGTCAATTAGTGAACCTTTAGCTAAGTGTAGAAAATTTGATTTGGAGAATAATGTAAATCAGAAACTAGTAAAACTATTGATCTAGTAGATAGAATCTTGGTAAAAAAAAGGTGAGGAACTATGTAAGTTTTCCAACCTTATTGTACACATGAACATTTATTTCAATGAAGTGCTTGGGCCACAAACTTTAGATGATTATGTTGTCCATGAAATTTTAGAAGAAGACTCAATATGACATGATAAGGTTATGTATGAAATTTGGTGACAATTAGGTTATGATAACGAGCTAAACCAAGTGTAGGTGTAAAATGACTAAAATGCCCCTATAATTACGTACCACTAGTTTATGACCAAAGTGACCTCTAAATAACATGAAATTTGATGAGGAGCCTTATATCATGATGTAAAGGAATTACACAAAGTTACAAGGCCATTGGAATATGTTGAAGAATTAAACCAAGATTTGGGAGTAGATGACTAAAAGACTCTTTTGGAGTATGAATTAAGATTTAAAATACCTAACTATGTGACAAGACACCTTATAAGGAATCAAAGATTTTATGAATACAAAGTGATAGACTTATGAAAGTTTTATGCATGCAAATAAATGCAATGACTCATACGGATTAGGGTATACTTGTTAAGAATTTTTATTTAGTGGTACTTGAGACTTGACAAAGAACTCTTAGAATAAGGACCCAAGTTATTCCAAGATTAAAACACTCTTCGGAACAAAAGTTTCTTTTAAAGGGATATAATGTAATAGTCCAAAAATAAATAAAGAAATAAACAAATAAAAATAATTATAAAAATAGGTAAAATAATAATCATAATTAATTAATTAAAAAAAAATATTTCCCCACTTCTCTCCACTAACTTTTGATCCCTTCCCACAATTATCTCTCCTAACCCATCCTTATTCCATAGAGTAACAAACTGCAAAAACAATATAGGGACATTTTAGTCCTTTTACATCTATACTTAGTTTAGCCTGTTATCATAACCTAATGGTCACCAAATTTGGTACATAACCTTATCATGCCATATTTAGCCTTCTTCTAGAATTTCATGGCCAATATAATTCATATAAAGTTTGTGGCTCATGCCCTTTATTGAAATAAATGTTACAATAAAGTTGGCAAACTTACTCAATCAGAATAGTTCCTCACTTGTTTTTTCTTTCACTATGATTCCATCTACTAGATTAATAGTTTTACTAGTTTCTGCTTTACATTGTTCTCCAAATCAAATTCTCTAAACTTAGCTAAAGGTTCACTAATGGACCTTTTTGTCCATACATCCCCCAAATCTCATTTTAAAATACCTCATCTCCCCCTACACAAGAAAATGTTGATAAAACTCCAAAATGACATCTTCTTGGATCTAATTTTTTTCTCTCTCTCTCCTTATCATTAAAGAAAGACAAAGAAAAATGTGAGGGTAGAAACCTTCTCTAAAATTTCTCTTAAGAATTCGAACCCATAGCTGATGATAGAACTAGAATAGATGTTTTTTGTTTCCTACTCACACGAGCTCATATCTTTGTTTCACGATCAATCTCTAATTCTAATCTTCCTCTCCAATCAGATATTATGTTGCCGGTATAGACCGAAAGTTCTCAGGGAATTCATTAGATGTTTCCAATTAAAATTGTTCGTTCTCTATTTTTTTTAATTAAAAAAACGAAAAAAAGCTATTTTCCTTTCCTCATTATTGTTTGTATTTGTATTGTTTATAAGTGTGCACTTGATTTGGTTCATCATTAATGTCTCATCTTTGTAGATGAATTCCATATACAAATTTGCCTATTTCCCCCTACAAAATCAAGAAATTTGTAATATTTCTTATCTTCCGCTACCTACCCCAATTTTAGTAAATTTTTGGAGTCAAACTCATGACATGAAACTGGTTAAAAACTCCACCCTAACCCAATGCAAATCGAATGCACTAATAATTCACATGAATCTATGAACGACTTACTATATTTGATTTGTGGTCAAGTTAGAGTTTGAGAATTTGGTAACTTTCATTGGAAACATTGTCAAATAGGTTTTTCTCTTGGTATACCTTATCTAATATAGCCCAAAACTAATGTTCCTATAACCATAACGGAAAGGCATCACAACCCTTTCAATGCCTTTGTAATATTGAATGGACTTAACAAAATTCTCTTCTAAAAATTGGTACTATAAGATGCCATAAAACTTAGGATACTTGACAATCAAACTTAAAATGACAGTCTTGCAACTTCAACTATGGTAATATCTTTTAACCCGGTAGACATTGCCAGGAAAAATTCATCAGTAATTTTCTACAACAATTTGTTTATGTTGAGCTTCCTGAGTCTATTCGTGTACCCTAAGAGGATTACCACAAAACTTCCAGTTGATTTAGAGACAATGTCCCACTCTAATACTTGTGTATCCCCCACCCAAGTTCATCTTAAATCATGGTTTCTTAAATTTAAGGTATCTTGACAATCTCATACCGTAGTCCCTCTCCATATACCTCTAAAATTTTGACCGTGATAGTAATGCCTCATCCAAACTGTTGCTCGATACTTTTAAATCACCTCACAATTTTCATAATTGCGATTGTATTATTTTTTTTTCAACTTATATTAAGGCAGAAAAGTTTTCTACGTCTTATGTCATTCACCGATCAATTTAAGTATACACATTTTAAACTTTTATGGTCTTAATTCATTTTTTTTTCTTACTGATACTTTAATTTCATCTTTACATACTTCAAAGTTATAAAATTTTCTTTCAAACACTACCACCCTTAATATCTATTGCATACTATAAGATATTGTCATCTATCAAGCTTCTCGGGTCATTTTCATTTCCTTTTAAATTACTTACACGTCAGTATACGTTGGTGCATTCCTTTTCATATCTATGATCATCACACTAAGTAATTTATCTGTGTTCGAGACGTCTAACTGAAGCATATGACATTCCTTAACAAAATCATCTTCACGCATACACTAACATTTAGTAGATCACTAAAAACTATAGCTACTCATTCCAAATATTAACCTCAATAAATTAAAACATCATCAATACATCAATTTACATTCACATTCCATGCAAGGTAAAACATAACATATTCTACATTATAATAAATATAGAATTAAGCCAACAATAATGCAGTAAATTATAATACAATCAATGGTGTAATTATGTTTTGGGAACTGCTTAAAATCACATTAAAGTGTCATCAATTGTGGTTTGACAAAAAAAAAAAAAAACGAAAAGATTACCCGAGAGCAAAACTATTTTTTTTTATTTTCTTATTATTATTTTTTTTACTCTTCGCGGGTTTGAAAGTAATCAAATTTTAACATTTGTAACTCAGTTCTTTCATCAATTTTTAGAAATGATGAGATTATAGTTTTCACGCTATTGTTTTTGTATTGTTAGGTACTTAATTCAATGCTACCAAGTTTTTTTATGTTTAGTTTTTGCTTTAGTACAATTTGTTCTGTATATAGAAAGAGTCTAGCACAAGATAGTTGGTTTTAGGAACGGCTTAAAATCACGTCTAAGTGTCGCCAACTGCAGCTTGGCGAAAAATTTGGCAAAGATGGCCATTCATCAACTTTTCTTTCATCCCTATAACTTTTAACTTTTCTTTCATCCCTATAACTTTTAAAAGTATTAATCGAAACTTACGTTTTTCGTCGACTTTTAGAAATTACTTGATTAGGGTTTTTACAAATTGGTTTCACACTATTAGGTCCTTAATACAATGCAACATAGTTTTTTTTTTCTTCTTAATTTTTGTTTGATAAAATTTCTTGTGTACATAAAAAAAAAAGTCTAGGAAGAGAAATTAGGTTTTCGGAATTGTTTAAAATAAGGTAAAAATGTCAAAAATTGTAGCTGGATCAATAATGTCTCAAAATTAGTGTGACAATGATTTTTTTTTAATTCTCAAATATTTCTAAATCGTAAATTTTGACATTCGTCTGAATTTTGAAATCATTGACGAGAATATAGTTTTTCTGTCCATTTTTAGAAATGACAAAATTAGGGTTTTACATTTTTTTCAGTTAGTGAATTCAATGCTACCATGTTTTTTTTTCTTAATTTTTGCTTTATTACTATTTTTTTCTGTACGTATAGAAATATTCTAGCATGAGAAATATTGTAACCTCAGTAAAAATAATACTAATAATAATAATAAATAAATAAATAAAAATGATAATAATAATAATAATAATAATAATAATAATAATGAAAAAAAGAAAAGTAAATGATCCCTCTCTCTCCACCATCACAACTTCTCCCCCAATATCTCTCCCCAACACCTCATCCAATCCGAGAATGATCAGCATCTTGCAAGAAAAAAAAGAAAGAAACCAAAGGAAAAGATGACAAATTTTGGGAGAGAAAAATGGGAAATGATGATATGTGGTAAATCACTACAAGAGGAGAAAGATTCGAATTACCTTGTTGATCGAATATCTCAAGGCATGAACATTGTTTGAAATTCGAATCACTTCATAAGCAAGATCGATCATGTCTAGCTTGAATGGTTCTTGTTGATCAAATATCTCAACGCAAGAACACTTGTTTGAGATTCGAATCACTCCACAAGCAAGATTCATCATGTCGAGCTTGAATGATTCTACATGCAACCTAAACTACATAGAATTGAAAAGAAACTTAGCCATTGGCTAAAGAAGAGCACAAATGCTTCTTCTACTATATTTTCCAAGTCCGCTTACAAATACAACATACAAGGCCTTATATAGCATAAAAAATGAAACTATTAAAGACATTACAATAGTTGTAACATTCATACTTTATGGCCATAATTAGCCATGATGTAAATGTAACCAAAATTAAATAAAAAGTCTTAAAATACATTAACTCTAAATTACTATAAATTGTAACTCACCCATAATTTATAACAATCAAACTTTTGATAATTTTGACAACCTTTTCTTCACATCTTCATTGAAGTATATTGTATGATTCATGTCTTTTAGTTCATATCATTCTTGTAAGAGCCAAAAATAAATAAACAAATAAAAATAATTATAATAAGGTAGTTAAAATAATAATAATAAATAAATAAAAACAACATTTCCCCACTTCTCTTCCCTAACCTCTCATCCCTTCCCACAATTATCTCTCCTCAACGCATAATGACACAAGAAAGTAATAGTTACTACAAACAGAAAAAGAAAAACAATAATTGTCAGATTTACTTGAGAAAAAAAAAAGATGAGAATGATCTTTACCCAGTTGAGATTCGCTGAAGATTTAGGTGAAGATAGATCTGATCAACAAGGTATGTATTAAATCTTCATTTTCTTTTATCCTAATTTTTTTAGAAATAACAACCAATTATAGTTAGATCTTCGTTGAATTATTACCATGATCCATCTTTTAGTTAGAAATTAAATGTCAAATCATTTATACTATTCTAGTCAATCATGTCATATTAGTAATATTAGATTAAATTTTTATCAATAGTCAAATGAATAGATTAAAGATAGAATGACCAAGAAAACTTCTGAATAGGAAATTGAGATAAGGAAATAGGAAATATTGAGATAAGAAAATATTTGGAAATAGAGATCCATAGTAGATTTTGGAATACAGGAGAACAATATTAAGAAGCAACAGATAAAAAAAAGATTAGGGAATTAAAAATAGAAACTAAATATGGAGGGAAAGGTAAATACAGATAACAGTAAAACTTAGAATAACTTAGTTGTATCTACTTTTTATACCACAGTAACCATGAAAAATGAGATTTTTAATAAAAATATAATTATAGATATATATAACATTTCAAGACTTCTAACAATGGACCAATGTAAATTAGAGAAATAATGTTGTAGAATTCAAACCCGAAACTAATGTCATGAGCTCATATAGGTTGACTCGGATTTCAAAGGACGGAATCAAACTTTCATTAAAGATATATTCGTGACAACGACTTAAGCTAGCCAGGTAAGTGACCTTACTATCGGCATGATTATATTTGATGTTGACACGAGCCCTGTGGTTCTGCACGTATCATATATATTGATATGTGTGAATTGTCTGTGGATCGATATGTTTCCTATATGTTATGTTATGTTATAATATGTAGTTTGTATGATAATAATTATGGTACGATGTGCTCAAGGATATGTTTGAGATTGTAACGACCCGAAATTTTCTACTTAATTTAAGGTCACTACTGTATACATACCATAAACATTGAATGCGGAAGACTTCATTTAAATTCCATAAAACATAACCTTTATCTTAAAACACAGCCATGGACTTACGTGTTTCGAAAACATCTTTAAAACGACACAACAAAAGACTCGAAATAAAATAAATAAACGTTTAAGTTTAAAACATCCTATCCTATCCTAAGTCTAAGAAAATAAATGCCACTATCCTATGCATGTGCCATGATCTCGAGTTGCGATGCCGTCGTCAGTCGTACAGGAATGCCTTGCCTTAACCTGAAAAATGTAGTAGCACATGGCTTGAGTATTTAAAGAAATACTCAGTAAGTGACCCCATTATTGGGGTTAAATGCAACAATCACATGCAATAATATGATGGGACTTATCTTTCGTTTCGTTTCGTTTATTTTTCGTTTCGTTTCGTTTCGTTTTCCCTACGGTGTAATCCTAACAGGTAATCGTGGACGTGTACCATATACTCTACACGCAGCCCATACGTGCGAGTATGGGCTCACCAGCTAGTTCGCAAACCGCTGGGCCACTGTCCCTAGTCGGTGGGCATGCTCTAGGGGCCCACCAGGACCCGTTAAAACTAAAACCGTCACGGCAGCGCTATGTGTCACGGTCATGCTTGTTCAGGGCATGTTGCCCATGGCTGCATGCCCATGACAAGCCAAACCCTTGTCATGTCTTTTCATTCTAGTGTTTTTCCTTTTGTAATTCTAAAGCGTATGGCACCTCAAAAATATCATGTCTAGGCCTGCCAGAACTAAAATGGCCCAGAATGTACTATAGGGGGATATGACTAGTCGTCAACTTCTCCCTACCCAAGGTTATATATGCTAAGCCGTTGTTATCTTTCTCTTGCTTGCTTATATAACGTCTCTTTCTAAAATCTCTCTCTCTCCTCGTTTTCTAAAACCTTCTTTTAAAACTGAGGCTAGAGGCTCGACCGTACGTCGCTTGGCCGTAGGCGACGCAAGAACAAATAGGCTTAACTCACTTGTCGCTGGAAAGTGAGTGCCGCACAATCGCTAGTCCGCTGCCTTCGAAAGCGCGATTGTGTCAAGTGGTATCAGAGCTTTGTTAGCTTCGTAACGTCATACAAACCGAAATCATGTCGACGACAAAGTCGACACCCAAAGCACAAGCCGACCGGCTTACGCTAATAGAGGAGGAAATGCTGTTCCTCAAAGAAGTCCCTGACACCCTCCGTTTCCTGGAAACACGTGTGACCGAACTGAGTGAGAAAGTCGTCCAAGTCGACGCAATGGGCAACCGCCTGGATGGGTTGCCAATCGCAGAACTGTTGTTTCGAGTGACCTCGCTCGAAGAAAGAGTTGCTCCTACGAGCAGCCCAAAACCGTCTGATAGTCCGGATAGCTCTGTCGCACACAAAGAGGGACGTGGCGAAGAGTTCGACGTACTACAAAACACAATGATGAGTTTGTTCAATGGATTGGCTGATGAATTCAGAACAACAGTCGACGACCTCCAAGAAAGGATGGCCGCCATGAGCACTCGAATTGAAATTACCATGAAAGCCGTGGAAGGTGTCGCGGCTGGACAAACTAATACAGGATCCAACAAACTAAGGTTCCCAGACCCTAGAGCCTTCAAAGGGAATCGAGACGCCAAAGAGTTGGAGAACTTCATCTTTGACGTCGAACAGTACTTCAAAGCCACAACGGCTTGTATCGACGACAAAAAGGTGACTGTAGCCGTGATGTATCTCATAGACGACGCCAAACTGTGGTGGCGTACGAAGGTGCAAGACATCGAGGATGGATTGTGCACCATCGACTCATGGGAGGACCTCAAGAGAGAGTTGAGGGAACAATTCCTCCCCGAAAACGTAGGGCATATAGCAATGGAGAAAATAGTAGCCCTGAAACACACTGGAAATATACGGGACTACGTCAGACAGTTCTCAACCCTGATGCTGGATATCAGGGGCACAGCAGAAAAGGACAAGGTGTTCTTCTTTACAAATGATCTACAGCAGTGGGCCAAAACAAAGATACATGAGAACAGGGTCCAAACCCTAGCTGCCGCAATGGCCTGCGCCGAGAGACTCGTAGACTGTGGGAACAAAGCAGGATCCCAAAGAAGAGCGACACCAGCCCCAAACAATGGGGGCAAACCATACAGACCACCAGGCCAGCGAAATGGAAGCCCCAACAGACCGAATGGATGGACGGATAGACCTCCTCAGAACAATCAAGCGGGGACATCTTGAGGGCTTTACCATCAAAGGAACCACCCGATGACGCCTTTGCAATGCATCCTGTGTAAAGGCCCCCACAAGGTATCCTACTGTCCTCATCGGGCCTCTCTCACTGCACTTCAAGTGTCCATTCAAGAGAGCAATGAAGCAAGGGTTGAGACTTTGCTAGACAAGAAGGAAGATCACGACAACCCCCGAATGGGCGCACTCAAATTCTTGTCAGCCCTCCAACGGAAAGTCGAACCGAAGGAGGTAATAGAGAAAGGGCTCATGTTCGTAGATGCCACAATAAACTCTCAACCGAGCAAGAGCACTCTGATAGACTCTGGAGCAACCCACAACTTCATTGCCGATCAAGAAGCCAGAAGATTGGGACTCACCGTAGGAAAAGACCCGGGGAAAATGAAAGCTGTCAACTCCGAGGCCTTGCCTACTGTGGGAGTTTCCAAGAGAGTCCCCTTCAAAATAGGGGATTGGACTGGAGAGCTAGACCTTGTCGTGGTTCGCATGGACGACTTCGACGTGGTACTTGGGATGGAGTTCCTCCTAGAACACAAGGTCATCCCAATGCCATTGGCAAAATGCTTGGTGATCACCGACCGTAACCCCACAGTAATACCTGCAAGCATCAAGCAACCAGGTAATCTTCGAATGATCTCGGCCATACAACTGAAAAGGGGACTTGCACGAGAGGAACCTACATTCATGGCCATACCACTGATAGAAGAAGCAACCACCGAAGAGACTGTCCCAGAGGAAATCAAGGAAGTACTAGACAGCTATACCGACATAATGCCGGAGAGTCTACCACAAACACTACCACCTCGTCGAGGCATTGACCACGAAATCGAACTCCTTCCCGGGGTTAAGCCGCCAGCAAAGAATGCATACCGGATGGCTCCGCCCGAGCTAGCTGAATTGAGGAAACAACTAGATGAGTTGTTGAAGGCGGGATTCATTCGCTCGGCAAAGGCCCCTTATGGAGCCCCCGTACTGTTCCAGAAGAAGAAGGATGGGACGTTGCGTCTGTGCATAGACTATAGAGCCTTAAACAAGGTGACAGTACGCAACAAATATCCTCTACCGATAATATCTGACTTGTTCGACCAACTTCACGGGGCCAAGTACTTCACGAAGTTGGACTTACGATCAGGATATTATTAAGTACGTATTGCCGAAGGGGACGAACCCAAGACGACGTGCGTAACAAGATATGGGGTCTTTGAATTCCTAGTAATGCCCTTTGGCTTGACAAACGCCCCAGCTACGTTCTGCACGTTGATGAACCAGGTTTTCTACGAATACCTGGATCAGTTCGTCATAGTATACCTCGACGACATTGTTGTTTACAGCACAACCCTCGAGGAACACAAAGTGCATTTGAAGTTAGTGTTTGACAAGCTCCGGCAGAACCAGCTGTATGTGAAGAAGGAGAAATGTGCATTCGCACAAACATGCATCAACTTTCTTGGACATGTCGTCAGATGTGGACAAATTGGTATGGATAGCGACAAGATAAAAGCTATCCAAGAATGGAAGGTTCCTACTTCCGTATCTGAGTTGCGGTTCATCGAAGGGTTTTCATGACGAGCCGCCCCATTGACAGAGCTGTTGAAGAAAGACCACCCTTGGTCGTAGTCGAATGATTGTCAAATGGCCTTTGAAAATCTGAAAACAACCATGACGAGGGGTCCTGTCCTCGGGTTGGTAGACGTCACAAAGCCATTTGAAGTAGAAACCGATGCTTCCGACTTTGCTCTCGGTGGAGTCCTTATTCAAGAAGGCCACCCCATCGCTTACGAAAGTCGAAAGCTCAACGATGCCGAACGAAGATACACTGTCTCTGAGAAAGAAATGCTGGCTGTAGTCCATTGCCTTCGAGTCTGGAGACAGTATCTCTTAGGATCACAGTTCATAGTGAAGACGGATAACAGCGCCACTTGCCACTTCTTTGATCAACCAAAATTAACAGCAAAACAAGCCCGGTGGCAGGAGTCGTTGGCCGAATTCGACTTCAAGTTCGAACACAAAGCAGGAAAGAGTAATCAAGCAGCCGACGCGCTGAGTCGGAAGGGCGAACATGCGGCCCTGTGCATGTTAGCCCATATTCATTCAAGTAAGATCGATGGATCGATGCGCGACATCATCAAGGAACATTTACACAAAGACCCATCGGCCAAAGCTGTTGTCGAACTAGCTAAGGCTGGAAAGACACGACAGTTTTGGGTTGAGGGGGACCTCCTGATAACCAAAGGAAACAGATTGTACGTCCCAAGATCAGGGGAACTGAGGAAGAAGCTCATTCAGGAATGTCATGATACCTTGTGGGCCGGACATCCTGGGTGGCAAAGAACGTACGCCCTAATAAAGAAGGGGTACTTCTGGCCAAACATGCGAGACGACATCATGCAATACACCAAGACGTGCCTCATTTGCCAACAGGATAAGGTCAAAAAAGCCAAAGTCTCTGGACTCTTGGAACCTCTGTTTGTGCCAACAAGACCCTGGGAAAGTGTATCTCTGGACTTCATAACACACCTCCCAAAGGTCGGGGAATATGACGCCATCTTGGTTATTGTAGACCGATTCTCCAAATATGCGACATTCATCCCCACTCCCAAATTATGCTCGGCGGAACTCACAGCCCAACTGTTTTTCAAACACGTTGTAAAGTTATGGGGCATTCCGTCGAGTATCATCAGTGATAGGGATGGCAGATTCATTAGGACATTCTGGACTGAGTTATTCGCTTTCTTGGGAACAACCTTGAACATCTCCTCGAGTTATCACCCTCAAACCGATGGACAGACGGAACGGTTCAATTGCTTGCTCGAAGAATACTTACGTCACTTCGTCGACGCTCGCCAAAAGAACTGGATACAATTGTTAGATGTCGCCCAATTTTGCTTCAATTGTCAAATCAGCTCATCTACAGGGAAGAGTTCCTTCGAAATTGTAAGTGGACGACAACCGGCCTTACCCCATATTATTGATCATCCTTATGCAGGAAAAAACCCTCAAGCTCACAACTTTACAAGGGAATGGAAGCAGACGACAGATATAGCCCGGGCATATTTAGAGAAGGCTTCCAAGCATATGAAGAAATGGGCGGACAAGAAGCGTCGCCCCCTTCATTTCCGTGCAGGAGATCAAGTCCTTATCAAGCTCAGACCGAAACAGATCAGATTTCGTAGCCGAAAGGACCAGAGACTAGTTCGTAAATATGAAGGCCCGGTTGAAGTCCTTAAAAAGATCGAGGCTACCTCCTACCGAGTTGCACTACCCGCGTGGATGAAAATCCACCCCGTCATTCATGTGAGCAACTTGAAGCCCTATCACCCTGATCCAGACGACGACCAACGAAATGCAACCACAAGACCGAACATTGATCTGAAGCAAAAAGAAACAAAGGAGGTGGAAGAGATCCTAGCCGACAGGGTTAGGAAGATAGGAAGACCTGTACGGACGATTCGTGAATTCCTTGTCAAATGGAAGAATCTCCCTACAGAGAAAACAAGCTGGGAATGCGCCGAAGATCTGAACTCCGCCGCCACCCACATCGCAAGGTATGAAAGTAGTCGGTTGATAGGGACGTCAACCAATTAGGTGGGGGAGGATGTCACGGTCATGCTTGTCCAGGGCATGTTGCCCATGGCCGCATGCCCATGACAAGCCAAACCCTTGTCATGTCTTTTCATTCTAGTGTTTTTCCTTTTGTAATTCTAGAGCGTATGACACCTCAAAAATATCATGTCTAGGCCTGCCAGAACTAAAATGGCCCAGAATGTACTATAGGGGGATATGACTAGTCGTCAACTTCTCCCTACCCAAGGTTATATATGCTAAGCCGTTGTTATCTTTCTCTTGCTTGCTTATATAACGTCTCTTTCTAAAATCTCTCTTTCTAAAATCTCTCTCTCTCCTCGTTTTCTAAAACCTTCTTTTAAAACCGAGGCTAGAGGCTCGACCGTACGTCGCTTGGCCGTAGGCGACGCAAGAACAAATAGGCTTAACTCACTTGTCGCTGGAAAGTGAGTGCCGCACAATCGCTAGTCCGCTGCCTTCGAAAGCGCGATTGTGTCACTATGCAGGGCATAACGATCGTTGTCCTGCCATTTGGATGTACGCGTCCGTACCCTCGTGATGGGATAGGGGTATCCCCCCAAATGCATGATCACACAATATACATGAGGTCCCACTAGTCCTACAGTCATATTTTAATGAACATAACCCCGTGTCACGTTTTCATGCTTACGTGTCATTCTCATTCTCATTTCGTTACATATCATACATATTCCTAGTGGGGTTATGTATCATGCAATTTACCGTATTTCATGTCATATAATTCATTCAGTTGCATTTCAATACTCATACAACAAGCCAAAATCGTACAAAGGCCACACATCGTCACATGCATTCATATCACATCAACTAAGCAGCATAAATAACATAACATATAGGAAGCATATCGATTCACAGACAATTCACACATATCAATATATATGACACGTGCCGAACCACAGAGCACGTGTCAACATCAAATATAACCATGTCGATAGTAAGGTCACTTACCTGGCTAGCTTAAGTCGTTGTCACAAATATGTCCTTAATGAAAGTTGGATTCCGTCCTTTGAAATCCAGGTCAACCTATATGAGCCCATGACATTAGTTTCGGGTTTGAATTCTACAACATTATTTCTCTAATTTACATTGGTCCATTGTTATAAGTCTTGAAATGTTATATATTTATAATTATGTTTTTATTAAAAATCTCCTTTTTCATGGTTACTGTGGTATAAAAAGTAGATACAGGTAAGTTATTCTGAGCTTTACTGTTATCTGTATTTACCCTCTGTATTTACTATTCCCTCCATATTTAGTTTCTGTTTTTAATTCCTTAATCTCTTTTTTTTTATCTGTTGCCTTTTAATTCTGTTCTCATGTATTACAAATTTGTTATCTGTATTTACCCTCTGTATTTACCTTTTCCTCCATATTTAGTTTCTGTTTTTAATTCATTATCTCTTTTTTTTTATCTGTTGCCTTTTAATTCTGTTCTCAGTCTAATCCTCATTCTTAGCATCAAGGGGCTCTCGACTATAAGATAGTGGCTAGTAGTCGATTCTTCCGAGTTCACAGCTGAAGCTGCATCAAGCCCTAGCCTACCATCCGAACTTGTTGAATCAGCATCGTAATCTCAGCAGCTGGAATTGAATCAGTGCTTGGTCTATTCCCACTACTCGTTATTCCTTTCGTTTTGCATTTTGACTTGTTGATAACCTTCGCTACTTTCGAAAGCTTGGAGTGGATAAAAAGAAAAAAGAAAAGCCTGCCTTGCGCCCCCTTCCTCCCAAAAGGTCAGTTCCAACACACAGCCTGAACTACGACTTTAAGCTATCAATTCCATTCGATCTCCAGAACTGTCACCTACGAACAGCTTTATTCATTGATACTGATACAGTGAACTACTTGAAGCGGTACGATAATATGGCTTCTATCACCTCTGATTGCTAGGGCTAGTTCTGTGATCTTGTTTTCTCTCTATCGTATCTTGCCCCCGTTCCCCGGGCCTACTACCAGTAGACGCCTTCCCCTCCGTTTGATAGTTCCGTTCTGACTGCTACCCCCATTTGCGTAGTTGCTTGTTTCATCTTTCTTGAAAAAGATATGTGGTTGGTGTTCAGAATTACCTTTATAGCCCGCCGGAACGGAATCTAGAGACAATGCAGCAAGAGCGAGACCCGAAAAAGAGCAAAACCCAGATAGGCATATTTTGTAGCCATGATCGTGATAAAGATCAAGCCTGCTGTGTACCCAGGCAAAGGACACTGAGGCTGACGCTTCTAGAATGCGGTTAAATCAGAAATCAAGATCAAAGACAAGAAATTGATGCAAAACTATTTCAGAACCCTCCTTGAACTCATATCCATGGCAAATCTCTAATTCACTTCTCACTCCCAAGGAAAGTAGGGCATAGTGTGAATGATATCTTTCTTTCGTTGAGGAGACTGTAGCCTGAACTGAAACCTACACTCTTTTCTTGTGTGTAATGAGTAACTACTATTTCTAATTCTAATTCATTCTTATCGGTTTTTAACACCTCTCTTCTTGAAAAAGGTTAGGGCGGGGAACTGAGGAATCAAGCACCTTCGAACCACAAGGGCTAAGACTAGTGATCTTCTTCGCATCGAGAAAGAAACTCATTGATAAAGGATCTCACCTTACTCTAAGAAGGTAGCTTGCTTACTTCTGATGTTGCAGAGGAAAGACTAGAAGTAGAAGGAGGGAGAGTTGGTCAAGTCTTAAGACAAGGCTCGAATAAATAATCTCTTACAGTTAGGAACGAAACAGACTAACTAAGAGTAGGAATACAGGGAAAAGAAGTTCCCTCCACTCTTCATCAGTGGTTGATCCAAATCAGTCATTCACAACCATGAAGGATTCCTCGAAAAGTGAAGGATTAGTAATCAATCCTTTTGAGAAAGAGAATGGATTCGGTCTTATACATAGGCGAGGAAGGTAATATCAAACAAACAAAAGGCAAGAAGATGAGTGAATTCTTCTTTCTCTCAAGTCGAAACTCAAATACAGCTAGTTTGCGGAGAGTTGCCTTAGCTTACGTACCTTCCTTGGCTACTTTCCTTCTCCTACTTAGCTTTTCTCAATTTTAAGTCTAATTCATTTTTTTATTGGCTTTTACGGCTGTAATCCTTTTTATAAAAAGTTCTATCAAAACAAATTCAATCTTCTATCGGGGAACCGTCTCTTCTATGTATGCTGCTAGTTACGGTATGGGGAAGCCATCATATGATATGGAGGGTGATATGAACCAAAAGACATCAATCCTACAATATACTTCAATGAAGATGTGAATAAAAGGTTGTCAAAATTATCAAAAGATGTTTCAATTCATGCTACATTGAAGAAGAATAAAGTTTGATTGTTGTAAATTTTGGGTGGGTTATAATTTAGAGTTATTGTATTTTAAGACTTTTTATTTAATTTCGGTTACATTTACATAATGGCTAGTTATGGCCATAAAGTGTGAATGTTACAACTTTTGGAATGCCTTTAATAGTTTCATTTTGAGGCTATATAAAGCCATCTATGTTGTATTTGTAAGGCAGACTTGGAAAATATATTAAAAGAAGCATTTGTGCTCTTTTTTAGCCAATGACTATGTTTATTTGCAACTCTATGTAGTTTAGGTTGCGTGTAGAATCATTCAAGCTCGACATGATCAATCTTGCTTGTGGAGTGATTCGAATCTCAATCAAGTGTTCTTGTCTTGAGATATTTGATCAACAAGAATCATTGAAGCTAGACATGATCGATCTTGCTTCTGGAGTGATTCGAATCTCAAACAAAGTATTCTTGGCTTGAGATATTCGATCAACAAGGTAATCCGAATCTTCTTCCCCTTGTAGTGATTCCTTATCTTATCATTTGGTATCAGAGCTTCGGGCTCAAGATCGGATATATGTTTCCTTTGCGTTTCTTCTCAATTTGATTTTTATTTATTTTCATCTTTTTAGTTTTTAATCGACCCAAAGTTCAAAACTCAATCTTTGCTCTATTTAAAATTTCGAGAGGCGAGAATGAGAGCTTCATTTATGTAAATGAGTGCAAACAGAGTAGCCTAAAATTCCTTGAGCGTATACACGTGAGAGAGTGTTGTGAGGTCCTTTGTATTTTCACAACTTATTTTTTGCAGCAAAGTTTCACAATTAGATTCGAGGGCGAATCCTCTTGAAGAAGTGGAGAATGATATGGACCAAAAGACATCAATCCTACAATATACTTCAATGAAGATGTGAATAAAAGGTTGTCAAAATTATCAAAAGATGTTTCAATTCATGCTACATTGAAGAAGAATAAAGTTTGATTGTTGTAAATTTTGGGTGGGTTATAATTTAGAGTTATTGTATTTTAAGACTTTTTATTTAATTTCGGTTACATTTACATAATGGCTAGTTATGGCCATAAAGTGTGAATGTTACAACTTTTGGAATGCCTTTAATAGTTTCATTTTGAGGCTATATAAAGCCATCTATGTTGTATTTGTAAGGCAGACTTGGAAAATATATTAAAAGAAGCATTTGTGCTCTTTCTTAGCCAATGACTACGTTTATTTGCAACTCTATGTAGTTTAGGTTGCGTGTAGAATCATTCAAGCTCGACATGATCAATCTTGCTTGTCGAGTGATTCGAATCTCAATCAAGTGTTCTTGTCTTGAGATATTTGATCAACAAGAATCATTGAAGCTAGACATGATCGATCTTGCTTCTGGAGTGATTCGAATCTCAAACAAAGTATTCTTGGCTTGAGATATTCGATCAACAAGGTAATCCGAATCTTCTTCCCCTTGTAGTGATTCCTTATCTTATCATTTGGTATCAGAGCTTCAGGCTCAAGATCGGATATATGTTTCCTTTGCGTTTCTTCTCAATTTGATTTTTATTTATTTTCATCTTTTTAGTTTTTAATCGACCCAAAGTTCAAAACTCAATCTTTGCTCTATTTAAAATTTCGAGAGGCGAGAATGAGAGCTTCATTTATGTAAATGAGTGCAAACAGAGTGGCCTAAAATTCCTTGAGTGTATACACGTGAGAGTGTTGTGAGGTCCTTTGTATTTCCATAACTTATTTTTTGCAGCAAAGTTTCACAAATAGATTCGAGGACGAATCCTCTTGAAGAAGTGGAGAATGATATGAACCAAGAGACATCAATCATACAATATACTTCAATGAAGATGTGAATAAAAGGTTGTCAAAATTATCAAAAGATGTTTCAATTCATGCTACATTGAAGAAGAATAAAGTTTGATTGTTGTAAATTTTGGGTGGGTTATAATTTAGAGTTATTGTATTTTAAGACTTTTTATTTAATTTCGGTTACATTTACATAATGGCTAGTTATGGCCATAAAGTGTGAATGTTACAACTTTTGGAATGCCTTTAATAGTTTCATTTTGAGGCTATATAAAGCCATCTATGTTGTATTTGTAATAAGACTTAGAAGATATATCAAAAGAAGCATTTGTGCTTTTCTTTAGCCAATGGCTAAGTTTCTTTGCAACTCTATGTAGTTTAGGTTGCATGTAGAATCATTCAAGCTCGACATGATCAATCTTGCTTGTGGAGTGATTCGAATCTCAAACAAGTGTTTGAGATATTTGATCAACAAGAATCATTGAAGCTAGACATGATCGATCTTGCTTCTGGAGTGATTCGAATCTCAAACAAAGTGTTCTTGGCTTGAGATATTCGATCAACAAGGTAATCCGAATCTTATTCCCCTTGTATTGATTCCTTATCTTATCATTTGGTATCAGAGCTTCAGGCTCAAGATCGGATATATGTTTCCTTTGCGTTTCTTCTCAATTTAATTTTTATTTATTTTCATCTTTTTAGTTTTTAATCGACCCAAAGTTCAAAATTCAATCTTTGCTCTATTTAAAATTTTGAGAGGTGAGAATGAGAGCTTCATTTGTGTAAATGAGTGCAAACAGAGTGGCCTAAAATTCCTTGAGTGTATACACGTGAGAGAGTGTTGTGAGGTCCTTTGTATTTCCATAACTTATTTTTTGCAGCAAAGTTTCACAAATAGATTCGAGGACGAATCCTCTTGAAGAAGTGGAGAATGATATGAACCAAGAGACATCAATCATACAATATGCTTCAATGAAGATGTGAAGAAAAGGTTGTCAAAATTATCAAAAGATGTTTCAATTCATGCTACATTGAAGAAGAATAAAGTTTGATTGTTGTAAATTTTGGGTGGGTTATAATTTAGAGTTATTGTATTTTAAGGCTTTTTATTTAATTTCGGTTACATTAACATAATGGCTAATTATGGCCATAAAGTGTGAATGTTACAACTTTTGGAATGCCTTTAATAGTTTCATTTTGAGGCTATATAAAGCCATCTATGTTGTATTTGTAATAAGACTTAGAAGATATATCAAAAGAAGCATTTGTGCTTTTCTTTAGCCAATGGCTAAGTTTCTTTGCAACTCTATGTAGTTTAGGTTGCATGTAGAATCATTCAAGCTCGACATGATCAATCTTGCTTGTGGAGTGATTCGAATCTCAAACAAGGTTTTGAGATATTTGATCAACAAGAATCATTGAAGCTAGACATGATCGATCTTGCTTCTGGAGTGATTCGAATCTCAAACAAAGTATTCTTGGCTTGAGATATTCGATCAACAAGGTAATCCGAATCTTCTTCCCCTTGTAGTGATTCCTTATCTTATCATTTGGTATCAGAGCTTCAGGCTCAAGATCGGATATATGTTTCCTTTGCGTTTCTTCTCAATTTGATTTTTATTTATTTTCATCTTTTTAGTTTTTAATCGACCCAAAGTTCAAAACTCAATCTTTGCTCTATTTAAAATTTTGAGAGGTGAGAATGAGAGCTTCATTTGTGTAAATGAGTGCAAACAGAGTGGCCTAAAATTCCTTGAGTGTATACACGTGAGAGAGTGTTGTGAGGTCCTTTGTATTTCCATAACTTATTTTTTGCAGCAAAGTTTCACAAATAGATTCGAGGACGAATCCTCTTGAAGAAGTGGAGAATGATATGAACCAAGAGACATCAATCATACAATATGCTTCAATGAAGATGTGAATAAAAGGTTGTCAAAATTATCAAAAGATGTTTCAATTCATGCTACATTGAAGAAGAATAAAGTTTGATTGTTGTAAATTTTGGGTGGGTTATAATTTAGAGTTATTGTATTTTAAGACTTTTTATTTAATTTCGGTTACATTTACATAATGGCTAGTTATGGCCATAAAGTGTGAATGTTACAACTTTTGGAATGCCTTTAATAGTTTCATTTTGAGGCTATATAAAGCCATCTATGTTGTATTTGTACGGCAGACTTGGAAAATATATTAAAAGAAGCATTTGTGCTCTTTTTTAGCCAATGACTACGTTTATTTGCAACTCTATGTAGTTTAGGTTGCGTCTAGAATCATTCAAGCTCGACATGATCAATCTTGCTTGTGGAGTGATTCGAATCTCAATCAAGTGTTCTTGTCTTGAGATATTTGATCAACAAGAATCATTGAAGCTAGACATGATCGATCTTGCTTC
>NW_019268648.1:0-3700 GCF_002738365.1 Cucurbita moschata
CTACGAATAGTATAAACATTTGTACATGTATTTTCTTACATATTAACAATTGTATACAAATAATAATTAAATTTATGAGTAGAAGTTTGGATGGAGTTTTATTAAATAGGTAATCTTAAAGTTTTTTTATCTAAAAATATATAAGATTTTTTTTATATACATTTAGGAGAATAAAACAAAGATTCAAGAAGATGTCATTCATGCCATGTTTTAATTTTTATTCTTTCTTGTTTCCCAAAGATTAAAAAAAAAAAAAAAAGTTATCCTCTCTCAAATATGGTTCGTTATTTGATTATTTTCTCTTGAGTGAATTTTGAGTGAAACACATTCTCTACCCAAGTAATTGCAAGATGCAAGCTTCACACTAAGAGGAATCAAAGTCCCAAGTATCAACGCCCTTTAAGTGTCAATTTTTATTCTCCATCTCAACATAAATTAAACTTATTTTCGTGAAGATATCTATTTATAAAAGAAAAATATCTCAGAGTTAAAAAAATAAAAATGAGATATAGATACGAGACATAAATATGAAACCAAATAGATATGGTAACTGTTAGGATTAGATTTGATTGAGTTATTTGGATTAGATTTGATCTAGTTATTTGAATTAGATTTGATTTAGTCATCAATTGGATGAGAGATTTCTCCCAATTCTTCTGATCTTTCCAATTTTCTTTTTCTGTTCCTAACAATTTGGTATCAGAGCCATGCCTTAAACTAGTTAAAACTAGAAGCAGTAGTCTTCTAAGTGTGTCATAATAAAAGTATGTCGATGGAGAGTCCACTTGTGCAGTTTGATGGAGGGAGGAGTCAAGGTCGTGGAAGCTTTAGAGGCAGAGGAAGGGGACGAGGCAGACAAACCTTCAACAAGGCCATAGTGGAGTGCTATAACTGTCACAAGCTAGGACATTTTCAATGGGAATGTCAAGCATGGTTGTAACCGGAAAGGGTAATGTACGACTGGAAGTGATTGGAATCATAATGATAATCACAGGAGTGTTCTATGTGCCAGACCTGAAGAACAATTTGTTGAGTAGTGGTAAATTGCAAGCAAAGGGGGTTACCTTTTTGTTTCAAAATGGAACATGCAAGGTGTTTCATCCTGAGAGAGGCTTAATCATGGAGACAAAGATGTCTTTGAATCGAATATTCGTATTGCATGCTATTTCTCAGCCTGTAGCAGCCACTCAAACTCAATTGAAACTTATGGGGAGAAGTGGTTCAAGGTCTCTGTCATACACTCACCGCTCCAATTCCTATCGCCATAGTCAGAGAAGCAGAAGGGACCCAAGTCCTTCCCCCTATCATTCCATTACCCATTCCAAGAGAAGCAGCCGTTCAAGTTCCCTCAGCCGCCAACGCAGAAGTAGGTCTTCCTCGTTATCTCCTTTCCCCAAATTGTTCAGTTTCAGTCCTAGTTGTGCATCCACTGATCGGAATCATTCCATAGAGAAGCTTAAGAAAGAGGAAGAAGAGAAGAAAAGACGTGAAGCAAAGTTGAAGAAGTTAGAAGAAGATGCAGCTAGGAGGATGGAAAAACTAATTCAGAAGAAGGTTGGAGAAAGGCAAAACTCTGAAGTGACTAAATTAGAAATACATAGGAGAATAGAGGAAGGTCGCACGAAGTTGTTTGTTGATGTTGATGTGCAGCTTGAGAAAGAGAAAGAAGCCGCTCTTACTGCTACAAGACAAAAAGAAGAACAAGCACGAAAAGAGAGAGAAGAGCTAGATAAAATGCTAGAAAAGAAAAGAAGAAGGGTAGAAAAAGCACAACGACGATTAGTTCTGGAGCTACAGCGGAAGGAAGAAAAACAATATTGTGAGCTCGAGTTTATTTAGAGACAAAAAGAGGAGGCATCTCAGAGAACTAAGCTAGATGATAAGAGTTTGAGTTATGTTGTGCTGGTAGTTAGTGAAGAGTCAAAAGCTTACCGACTCTATGATATAGAAGCGACAGATGAAAATAATGATACAGAAGTGGCAGATGAAAATAATGATATAGAAGTGACAGATGAAAATACTACAGAGGAAAATACAACCCCTTAAAGGGAAATCGGGATGCTAAGGAATTAAAAAGCTTTATTTTTGACGTAGAACAATACTTGAAGGTTATTGGAACTTGCTCATAGGACCTAAGAGTTACATTGGTCGCAATGCATCTCATGGACGATGCAAAACTATGGTGGCACTCGAAGGAGAATGGTATAAAAAATGGGTCATGCACCATAAACTCATGGGAAGATTGTTGTTGGAATCGATGCAATCGACGCTCCTCTGGATGAGTTGCCAATCAAAGACCTGACGTTTGATGTTGACCCTTTTGAAGAAAGAGCCACACGATCGAACAGCTCGAAACATCGCGGTAACTTTGAGAACTCTATCACACACATGAAAGGACGTGTCGAAGAGTTAGACATTACCCAAAACATCATAGTAAAACTCTTCAGCGATTAGACAAAAGACTTTAGGACAACTACACCAAAAATTCATTGTTGTCCAACGGTTTGGATATTTGGCTTTCACCTAGGAGATTCTGGTTTGATTCTCTGAAATTGAATATTATTTTCTTATTTCTTCTATTTTATAGTTTCATCTTTTGTCACCAATTATATTTAAACTTTACCTCATTCTGAGGGCACTGTAATGGTCAAGTTCAATAGTATCTTAGATTAAAAAGACTTTTATGAACATCGTACCTATGTTAGTGTTATGTAATAGATATTTGTTTCAATTTCAACAAGTGGGGTTGAGGTGATTCAAATGGTTAATGCAATAATCCGGCTATTTTCGAGGTCTCTCTTGTTGAACGCCATCATGGTTTAGATGTGCACCCGAGTGAGTTTGACAAGGAGACCCAAATTTAAACTTTACCTACGTTTGAGAGGCACTATAATGGTCAAGTTCAATGGTATTTTAAATTAAAAAGACTTTTATGAACTTTGTACCTTTGTTAGTGTTACTTTTTACCTTTGTTAGTGTTATGTTATAGACATTTGGTCAAGTTCAACAAGTGGGGTTGAGGTGATTCAAATGGTTAATGCCACTTTATTTGATTCAAATTGTTAATGTGATAATCCAGTTGAATAGTTACAGGTTATTTCCAAGGTCTCTCTTATTGAACGCCAACAAGACTGGAATGATTGAGATGAGCACGTGAGTGAGTTTGACCAAATTGAAATAAAATGAAATAAAATCACTAAAAAAAAATCAATAAAATAGATAAAAAAAATTGAAAAAAAATTAGCCTTATGACACTTCCTTCAACTCGAAGGGCGGTAAATAAAGGATTCCTTCGCCCAAGACCCATGATCCAACTCCCAACATGGAAATGATAAGCTATAGAATCATTCCAAGAACCTCAATGGATGGGTTACAAACTTACATTACCAATCTCGACAACTGGACGTGTCATCTGTGTTAGAAGAACGACCACATTAGAGCAAGTCATGAGGATAGAAGATGCGGTGAACTCTTAAAGAATAGTCAAATTGTGCAACACAAACCACATGCGGTGAACATGAATCGAACGACACATGACCTTTAGATCTTCAATCTGACACTCTCCCAACTGAGCTATCCCCGCAATCATTAGAAATCAAAATTCATCAGTAAAGATATTTTCATTGATTCATTGAGATTTTAAAAAGAAATAATGACTAATTTTTTATTGAATAGTCAGGTTATGCAAATAGAAACAGGT
>NW_019268648.1:5883-15588 GCF_002738365.1 Cucurbita moschata
TCCAAAATTTGATATGATCTAGAACGAATACGCACAGATCATCACATCCAACGACTAGTATTCAAAGCCAAGGTCGGTAAGGATATATCGGAGTTGATATCTCCGAAAAATTATCTAGAAAGTTCGATCTTTAAATAACAAAGATTCTGGAGCTCTCAATGTCGGTTTAAGCTCCTCCAATAAAGTCCGAAGTAGGAGCAACAATACTGAATAAGAATCGAGAAAGATCGATCCCCCAATCGAAGGCAATACGCGTTTAGATTGTGGGTCTCCTACTCTCAGATTTCTTCCAAATTGGAGAGAAATTCGAAGGCAATACGCGTTTAGATTGTGGGTCTCCTACTCTCAGATTTCTTCCAAATTGGAGAGAAATCCTCCACCATTTCTCTTCAAAGTTGTGGGTCTCCTACTCTCAGATTTCTTCCAAATTGGAGAGAAATCCTCCACCATTTCTCTTCAAAGCTTTAAATAACGAAGAATCTGGAGCTCTCAATGTCGATTTAAGCTCCTCCTATAAAGTCTGAAGTAGGAGCAACAATACGGAATAAGAATCGAGAAAGGTCGATCCCCAAATCGAAGACAATAAGCGTTTAGATTATGGGTCTCCTACTCTCAGATTTCTTCCAAATTCGAGAGCAATCCTCCACCATTTCTCTTCAAACTTATTCCTACCGTTTCTCAACAAGATTACCCACAAGTTCTATGAAGGAATAGAGTGCTGAAAGTGCCTAGAAACCATTCCCCCAATTCAATCAGCCATTGAAGAACTTCAAGAAAAACTTGAAAATCCAATTCAAGGATACATGACGATTCATCGAGCAAGAATGATTCCAATCAGTTTCCACACCTCCAAGGAATGCTTCCATAGAAGACCACAAAGAAAAATAACCTCGAGAGCATGTCGAATTGAAGGAAATAGGTTTAGAAATTAAATTTGGGATAAGAGTCGAATTCCTATCTACGATCTCTTTTCCTTCAAATTAAGGATTCCTCTAGCTTCAGAGGAAGAAATTGAGTAAACTTGATGAAGGAATCGAGAGATGAAACATCGTAGAACAAGTTATCCAAGACATCGAAAATCTAGCGTTTCGAGTGAGTTGCATACCGAGAATGATTTTTGGAAATTAAGGTCTTACACTCAAAGACGTTCCTCCAAACAAATTCCTTTAGCCTGAAGAAAGGATATGGAAGAGGTTCAAGGAAGAAATAGGGCCTTGAAACCCCTAGAATCGGCTACCCAATAAGAAATCCTTTGTTTTATCTCCAGTGATAAATCATATTTTGGATGAACTTTCGAAGCGAATATCTTAGGCTACGATCCACGAGAAGGTATCAAATCAATCCCTAGCCCTACCTTGTAATACCCATCTTTAAGTTTCACAAAGAAATCGAGGAGAGAAACGCTATAAATGTGGTTGTACAGGTCGAGTTTCAGATGGCGGCGACGCGAAAAATGCGCATTTTCTTCCTGTTCAGAGGAAGAGAACGATGATATGGCCAGTTCAACTGAACTATCCAAGAAAACTCAAAATTTTACCTTTTCTCGGGTTTTCTCAATTTTAGCCCCATTTCAGACCGATTCTCCTAGAAAATCTTATGGTTTCAGAAAATAGACACAATAAGGAGTATGTGGAAGGAAATATGAAGTAATTCAGATACTGGAAGCTTAAGAATGGACGTCCCAAACGTCGACGACGAGGCAAGTAGCCACCTTTGACTTTTTGTTAAGAAATACTTGTAGAAATCGCTTGGATTTTCATATGAACCCTAAACCAAGTATGAATTAAGGATATATGTAAGAGAAACCCAAAGAACCGTGAGTTAAGACCGTGAACCGATTAAATAGCTCGAGATTTAAGTAACATTAAAATAACCTACTATATGAGCTCCGCTGCCTATCAAATTTTAATACTAAGCATATTATAGTATGCTGAGGTTAGATATGAAATTTTGTGGTCATTGGATAAGGATAAGTAGGTAAACAAAGAAACGGTGCAAAATGACCATAATGCCCCTAAGGTAATTTACCTTCGGTTCATGACCTAGATGACCTTTAAATGCTATGAAATTCATCAGTAGATCTTATTTTATGAAGTGTTATATGAATCCTTATCCCAAGAGGTTTATATAAGGTAATGAAGTTTGGGAGTTATTGGAAAACTTTAGTTAGCGAAACCAAGATACGGGAGAAAATGCTCATCACGATCCATATGACCTTTGCCATGAATTACGATGTTTATAAGTTTTGTAGTCAATGTTACCAATGTTTGCTGCACACAAAAAACGATAGGGAAGTTAAATTTTTAAGTCACTTTTGGAAAGTATGGTGGATTGTTTTCACCTACATGTCATCCTCAGATTCATGAGCAAACTGAGGTGGTTAATAAAATATTAGGAGCCTTGCTTAGGGCTATTATTTATAAGAATATTAAGTCATAAATTCGGTAAAAAATTATTGTTTTCAACTACATGTCATCTTCAGATTAATGACCAAACTGAGGTGGTTAATAGAACATTAGGAGCATTGCTTAGGGCTATTATTTGTAAGAATATTAAGTCTTGGGACGAATGTTTGCCATTCATTATTCTTTTTTTGAAGTTGCTTATGGATTTAATCCACTTACGCGTCTTGATTTGCTTTCTATTCATTCTAATATTTTTGTGAGTAAAGCAGCCACAAGTAAGGCAAATGGGATCAAAACATTGCATAAAGAGGGGAAGGAGACAATTGAGAAACAAAATTTCAATGTTGCTTCAAGAATTAACAAAGGACGGAATGAAATCATTTTTCAACCTAGTAACTGGGTTTGGATACATTTTCGTAAGGAGTGATTCCCATCTCAAAGGAAGACAAAGTTACATCCAAGAGGGGATGACCCTTATCAAGTCCTTGAAAGAATTAATAACAATGCATATAAAATGATCTTCCAGGATAATTTTTAGCACATTCTACTTTCAATGTTGCTGACTTGAGTCCTTTTGATGTAGGTGATGATTTTCTGATTCGAGGATGAACCCTTTTGAAGACGGGGAAGATGATAAGGATCACGGTGTTCCAAATGTTCCAACTGAACCTATTACACGATCCAAGACCAAGAAGTTTCAACAAGCATTCATTCTTCATCTACAAAATTGGATAGGCTCGGTTCAACTGTTATTTCATGTGTTACAAGCTTATTAGATTGAGAAATGACCATTTGGAGCTTCAGAAGTGAATATTTACACAGTTGAAGGAGCAAATGAAGTTGCAAGCATCATTACATGAGTTATTAGAAAACTTTATTTATTTTTAATTTCATAAAGTTTGTAACGGTAGAATTGTCAAATTGACTTCGTTTTTTTTTTAGATTTAAGGGGATCGAGATTAAATCCCGGCCACTAACTTATTTTGTGGGAGACTATAAATGCCCCCAAATTATTATGTAAAAATCAGATTTGTGATGAATGGAATTGATCTCTCAAGTTGAGAAGTTTCCCTTCAAAATCCGAGCATCATCTATGCAAGTTTCATGTCATTCTTGTGGTAGAATTGCATATGAGCCATGCAGTCACTTTTCCACATTGTGTGGTTGAGTGAAATTCTCAACCTTCTACTTATTTTTTGGGATTTCTTTTCTCCGTATTCATTGAAATTTATCCTGATACAAACAAGTTTATTTTTGTAGGGAATGTATTAAGCACATGAATTTATTAATTACGGTGAACTTTTGTATAAAACGAAGTAAATACAAATGGAGTAACATGAGATAGAAGTAAACATAGTAATAAAAAGAAACTACATAAACTTAAAGGAAGTTAATCCCATTTTACAATATAAATATTGTTCAATTGTAGCAAAGAAGTAGTTTTGAAAACTAGCCACTCCAGGTCAATCTATGTTTGGAAAACTAAAATAAAGAAAAAATAAATAATAAAAATATTTTTCAAAAACTTAGTTTGGTGTGAAATTTTGCTTAAAATTAAAATGTTTTTTTTTTAAGGATAAAACACATAATTTTGAAATAAAACAAAAAAATTAATAAATAAATAAATAAAATAGTTATCAATGCATGGGCTCCCTGTGGAAATGCTGCTTCAACTGTGTGGTAGACCATGTGAAGTAAACATGACAATAATAGTAGGTTCTAAAGCACAAAAATATGTGGATAAATTTCATATATTGAGGTGCCGAAAATATATACACACTAAAAATAATAGATCCACTGTAAGGGCATTTGGTCTAGTGGTATTTTTTTTTTTTTTTTTTTTTTACAAATTAGGTGGAATGAACAAACAAAAATAATGAGTTTAAAATTACCAAACAAAATATCAATTTTCAAATGGAATGGAGACAACAAGAATATACAAAGGAAATTTTTGTATATATGATTTTCTTCAAATCTTGGAAACTATGAGGATTCCTCTCCTTTCTTGACATAAAGACTTACTTTTTCGGGATTTGGACCATAAACAGTTATCTACTCTTACTCCTACTCCCTTCTCTAAGAATCAACATAGCATAATCATTCCATGAAGGCCGAGGTAGTCTTATAAAAGAAGATGAGGGTACCACTTTCAAATCATTCCATGAGGACTTGAAAAAGTTTTGTAAAAGAAGATGAGGGTACCACTTTCTATTGCATAATTTCTATGTGAATAGAGAATGAACCATATTCTTGGGAGATAAGATAGAGCCTCGAGCATAACATTAAAGGCATTACACAAATTGTTCTATGATATTTTTTTTAGGAACTCTTTGTTATGTTGTCCGCTGAAGGTTTCAGGAAAGGGACACAGATTCTCTATTGCACTAATCTCCCAATAGAAGTTTTACCTAGGTCATCTGTCATCACAATCCTTTTAAGGAAGATGCGCCCAAATAACCGATGAAGAAGTTTCAGAAAGCCATAGGTTCGAATCCTGTCACCTTGATGTGGTATTCTTAGGGGCCGAAGTGCAAAGCCCCATAGCCTATTTGTGGTCAGGAAGGCAGGCGAACCGCGCACACTGAAAAAAAAAAGAAAGAAGAAGATCTCCTTTTTTATAACACGTAGCATGTCATTCTTTTGTCTTTTGAAACACCTTACCTTATCAGTCATCAGGTAGGTTTTTGGTATCATATATCGAGATAATTATTATGAAAAAGCTATTCCACTAGTGTGACTGAGATACCCTTTCTTTGTGGTATCAGTCATGCTATTTGAATAGCTTGAAGTCATCATAGCCTCTCCACCGGTTTCGAACACTCCTTCGGCATCAATGTGCTCCAATGAAAGAGATTAGACCCTTTCGTGAACTAGAAAGTTGAAAGCGAGCTCTTTTCGTGTATACGCAATCTCGAAACCCAATTAGATCGCGGACTGTGTCCTCAACCCTAGCGAGTATGAGTGCTTGGTAAGAGAGAATGTCGAATGAGAAAGACATTCGATTACGGCAACATTCGCAACTACCAAAGTGCACTAAACCTAGTAGAGATCTTCGACCTAACGATAATGAAACTTCAAGCCCATTTAATCAATCCGCTTTGTACCTTATTGTTGACTGAATCGGATGCACACCAGGCCTAAATTGTCTCTCAGTCACTCAGAGAGGAAAGGAAGATTAGACCGAAGTTTACGAAGCGAAGAGAAAGTGGATATGAGTTCTACATGCATTCATTTCCAAAAGCTTCGCTTGCCTACAGTACTTTATTCAGGATCTGAATTCCTTGATCATTTCCTTGGTGGATAACACAAATGAAATCGCTTCCCTGACCGCCCATCTTATGAGTCCATTCTTGTCTTGTTGGTTTGTTGTACTATTTTATACCTCTCTCGATTGATAGAAAGACGTTCGGGAGTTGGGAGGGCCTATTGTGAGGGAAATTTCCTTTTCACGGTAGGCAAAGGTAAAGCGGGAGCTGCATATGTCCACGGTGATCAAGGCAGAGTGACTCCTTCTTTAGAAGAGGTTGGTTTTATCGAAACTGTTAGATCCGCTTTCATTAAAGAAAAAATAGGAGCTCTTGGTTTGGCCGATGTCGATTAGTATGACAATGCGGACTCGACTCAGGATGTGGATTCCGCTTTTCATACTGCTGCTATGAGCTGGAAGAGCTGGTAAGCTCTCTCGCTAAACGAAAGGAAAGAGCACGTACGGGTTGACCTTGTTACGAGGGGCGGGGCCAGCCAAAGAAGGTCAGTCAGACTAGGTTAGGACCCTTGATCCGGTTCAGCTAGGTTCTTGTTGGGTTTTATGTCCTAAAACTCATAGTTTGTAAACAAAAACATATTCTATTTTCAATAAAGTTATTATTGGTGTTTATTTAGTAAAGATTGTTATTGAATAAAGTGAACTTTACGATCATTAATCTAAATCCAATAAACTAAGAACACTCTGGCTATAGTATGATTACTTGAACTATATGTAGAGACATAAGAGTGAATAAAGTTCAAGTATATATAGTCAAAATGATCTATAGTATAAGGATAAGGCTGAGTACCTTATTCTGGGGACACTATGGGTGCGGCCCACTTTTGTATATGATATAAACAATGTGATCACTAAATTGTACATGTGGAGACATGTGAGTGGGGACGTCCTATGCAATGAGTATTGCATAAGATTGGACCATGAAGAAAACCACTCTCACTTTACAATGTCGTTTATTGTTGAGACTGATTTTCTTTTCATTAGATAACCTAGGTAACTCGGTTTTAATCCTGAGCTAACCATGAACTCCTGTTTATTGGGAATTATCCTTAGATTTGCATGGGTGAGAGTGGCTCTAGTTCGCCGACTCAATAGGCCTCCCATTTCAGGAGTATGACTGGGTGAATGGCTAGGGACGTGGGGTGCAAGATGGAATTCACTCCTACCCACTTTTAAGGATAGAAGAGAGGTAGTTCCCTTAAGCACTGACTCCAGGTCTTGAACAAGGGGTCCCACCCTCTCATTAGCCTGAGAGGGATTCGGTTTACTGGTTGGACCACAATCCAATTGTTCATTAGAGGATCAGTGAGACATAAGGAACAAGAAGTAACTTTAGGGGTAAAACGGTAAATTGACCCAGCTCTAGTTACGAACAACTTGTGAAGGATCGACTTACTAATCATGGTTATATCAAATGGATAGAAATATATCTATAGTGAGGGGAGTGCAACTACTAGGCTATAGTGGAGTGTCCTAGTAGTTAACGAATGTTGGTTAACAAGGTTAATGAGTTTAACCGGTTAATCTTGGATCGTTGGAGCCCATGATCTATAGGTCCATTAGGTCCCTCTGCTAGCTCATATCGGACTAAACCATAGAACAGTGTGATGAGTGAGTTCGAAGTGTTCAAATTCAACTTAGGGAATATGCACTACATATATACGATATATTTAACTGCATTTTTGTCTTATTTATGAACTAAACAAAAAGAGAGGATCTAAGATATTTAAATAAGATTTAAATATCTTAATCAATTATGTGTCGGAATTCATTGGGATTGGCATTTGAATTAATATTAAATATTAATTAAATAGTTTAATAAATCATTTAATGTTACTTTAATTTGAAATTCATTATTCAAATTAATTGTTGAATTAAAATGAAGAAAGTCAAAATGTTGACTTTATTTAATGGAAAAATCCATGTTAGTGGAATTTTGAGGTGTCAAAATTTGGTTTAACCAAACTTGCATGCCAAATAACCCCACAAGTTTGAGTGGAATTTTGAGTGTCAAAATTTGGTTAACTCAAACGTGCATGCTTGCCACATAATCCCAAACATTTGAGTGGAATTTTAAGTGTCAAAATTTGGTGATCTCAAATTTGCATGAACATGCAAACATGACTCTTTAAATAGAGTGATCATGGTACATGGAAGGTCTTCTTCTTCTTGGTGAAAAGCCTTGAGAAAAAACCTCTCACAAACACGATTCCACTCCTCACTCACCAGATTCCACTCCTTTTCTTTCTCGAGCCAAGGGATCATTCAGTTTCTACCAAAAAGTTCGCTATCTATTAGTTGTCGTAAACGAATGTATTTCTCATTTCATGTTAGCTCCTCCAAGAGCTTCCTGGTTCGTAGTAGATGAAACCTTGGACTTCTATCAGACTTATAGCATTGCCTTGTGAGCTCGCCGTTGAGGGTTGGCCTTACAGGAGATCGAGCAGTCTTTCTATCCTTACATGGATGCTTTCCCGCTTATCGTGCAACTAGCCAACTAGCCAAAGAGAGAGGGATCATATGTCAATCAATTTGTATGTGCATTTTGTCCGTCTTGTACTTGCCTGCTTAGCTTGGATCCAGGTCATTGGATCCAAAGTCCAAAGTGCTAACCACTACACCATAGAAGCCCTTGTAAAAATTTATTTTGGAATGGTTTTTCCTATTTTATGCAGATTCCACAAGAAGAGAGATCCTATCACGAGTAAAACTCAAGTTATTGGATTCAAAATTCTAGAGCTGTTTTATCTAACTCGTTGTGATCTTGAGCACCTTTAGAGTGGTTGCATAAGTAACCCTCTAGTGTTGATTGAAGCTCTTAGAGAACATGTAATTTTATATATTTCTTATAGTTAATTTATATATTGTTGTATATTACAAACAAATTGAAATAATACTTTACATCCCAGTCTTTCTTTCTTCCGTGCAAAACTTAACATGAAAACTATATTATTTCAATATTCACTCGAGAAACAAGGGGTGAAAACTATATTATTTCAAACCCTCCATTATTGCTTCTACTTTGCGTGAAAATGCTTTCACTAAACCATGTTACTAACTGGTTGGTTTGGTTCCGTTCAATTCTTAGGTCCTCTAGATTCATCGACCTAGCTCAATTAAACTCTTGATAATATAAAAATCATAAGTTTCTTAAATTATGTTAACTAAAAGTTTAACCCCTAATTTTTTTTAGAATATTTATCTTTGTGTCTAGTTGATCTCTAAATGCTTAGAAGTATCTAATAAGACTTCTATTTAAGGAACTTTTCTCTATAAAAGATGTAAGGCTTCAGGTTTATTATTAAGGAATTTTAAATGAGTGATTTGATATATCACAGAGGACAAAATATTTATTTGTTTCAAATATCTTATGTTGACCATTCTTTTTCTAATGGCATTAGATTGAATCTCATTAATAACAATATCCCAAAACTCAGGTAAAGATGACATCAAAATTAATACTTTAATTTCATCTTCAAAATTTATTTCCACTTAACTCAGTTGACTTATAATCATAATAGTCATTTATTCAACAATAAGGGTGTTAGCATGCATTTGGAAATGAACCATATCTAAAAAATTTAGATAAAATAGAAAAGAATCGTAATCTCAAAGACAATGATACTATGTGAAACTAGCCTCAACTTAACTCTTAGGGGCGGTAAACCAACGGTTCCTTCACCCAAGACCCATGGCCCAACTCCTAACATGGAAGGGATAATCTAGAGAATCATTCCAAGAACCCTAACGGATGGGTTACAAACTCTCATTATCAAGCTCGACAACAAACAATGTCGCCGGCAAACTTAGGAATAAAAATAGGAGAAGATTTAGGAGGAGTAAGTGAAAAAAAAAAGAGAGTGAAACTAGCCTCAACTTAACTCTTAGGGGCGGTAAACCAACGGTTCCTTCACCCAAGACCCATGGCCCAACTCCTAACATGGAAGGGATAATCTAGAGAATCATTCCAAGAACCCTAACGGATGGGTTACAAACTCTCATTATCAAGCTCGACAACAAACAATGTCGCCGGCA
>NW_019268648.1:21806-26508 GCF_002738365.1 Cucurbita moschata
AAAATGACGGTTATTATTGGTAGCAAACCAATAACAATTCATATCAGCAAAATCTTCCAGTTGATAATTAGGCCAGAGAAAGAACTTGAATTTATTTTTATATCTATCAACATGTTTGCTACTTTTATCTAAAACTTGATCACGAGTATTTCTTATTTGCATTGTAAAATTATGTATTTCTATGGATATCATTTCTATTTCTAGAATTGAAACAAAAACATGTGGATAAATTTCAAATATTGAGGCGCATAAAAGATATGAACCAGCAACTAAAAATGATAGATCCAGTACAAGGCATTTGGTCTAGTGGTATGATTCTCGCTTTAGGTGCGAGAGGTCTCGAGTTTGATTCTCAAATGCCCCCAATAATTATATCAAATTGAACAATGCAATATAATAGATTTGAAATAGGTTTTTTAAACCTTGAACCAAGAAGTAATTCAGATGGATATTTGGAAAGAAAAAAATAAAAAAGGAAGCTATATTTAATTATAATTTACCATCTTTATAACATGTTATTTAAAGAGAGGAAACAACGAGAATAAACAAACAAAGGAATGTATGTATGATTCTCTTTATGACTACGAGGATTCCTATCCTTTCTTCAAATAAAGACTAGAATTACTTTTTCGGGACTTGGACCATAAACAGTGAACAATAACATTTAAAGAAGGCCGAGGTAGCATAATCATTCCATGAAGGCCGTGATAGTCTTATAAAGGAAGATGAGGGTACCACTTTCAAATCATTGCATGAGGACTTGAGAAAGTTTTGTAAAAGAAGATGAGTGTACCATTTTCTATTGCAGAATTTCTATGTGAATAGAGAATGAACCAGATTCTTGGGAGATAAGATAGAGCCTCGAGCCTAACATCAAAAGCATTACACAAATTGTTCTATGATATTTTTTCTAGGAACTCTTTGTTATGTTGTCCACTAAAGGTTTCAGGAAAGGGACACAGATTCTCTATTGCACTGATCTCCCAATAGAAGTTTTACCTAGGTCATCTGTCGTCACAATCCTTTTAAGGAAAATGCACCCAAATAACCAGTGAACAATAACATTTAAAGAAGTTTCAGAGAGCAAGAAGAGGATTGTGATAGAAGTTGCCCTAGATAAAACTTCTTTAAATGTCTTAGCCAATCATGACCTCATAATGAGGAGTCTCTTGGACAACAATAACATATGGAAAACAAATGTCTTAGCCAATTGTGACGGTCATGATTGCTCAAGGCGTGTCGCCCAAATAATCGGTAAACAATAACATTGCCCAAATAATCGCCTTGGAAAACAAATCGTTTACAAGAATTGTTGAGACATGCAACATGCAACCACAGACAACACGCATTGGGCAATCATGACTGTGATATCTGCCCCCACACAATTTATTAGATGAGGCAGACTTTAGGTCTCTCGATGCGCTTCCAGCTGATCTCATAATGAGGAGTCTCTTCCAACCTACTAGGTGCTGTTGAAAATCACTTCTCGGTTTGTTGAGTCTTCATGTCTTCTATGTTCGTGTCTTTTCTACTTTCTTCGCTTGGTAGAAATAATAACGTTTCATGTTACTAACGCGGACAACAAGGTTAGTCCGCATCCATAAGAGCAATTGAATTCTATATGATGTCTTCGTAATCTTATGGATAATTTTAACTAGTCCATAGTATTTTCACACCAGTCTTTGGTTCTTGTTGCTTTGAACTCGAAGTTTATTTGAACTTAACTGATATGAACTATTTATTTTTCTTCAAATTATTGTGGTTGACGCTTCCGACTGACCCTTCTCTTCATCCGTCTAGATGATATTTCTGTGTGAACACGTGTTGCTTCAGTGGTTTGTTTTTGTCTCCCTTCTTCAGTATCTGACCTTGTTTTTGTCTCTCTTGGTGGGGATAAATCCATTATCTGACCTTGTTTTACGTCGTGGTGTTCATGTAGTGGCAACAAGGTTTCTATTGAGGCTGGCTCACTCGAGCTCCCCTTTTCAATTACAACAATAGCAGCAAGCGTAGATTCATCATGGCTATGATTCTTTCTCAACTGTAGTATCGACATCATTTTCAACCCTCTTGGTTGATGGATGTTTTTCTGAATGATCGTCGGGTTAGACTCCATTACTACTAGACATTTGCTAGGGGCATATAACTGACTTTGTGTTTCAGCAGGGCATTCATTCCTGACACGATGTCGAAGTCATCCATTTCAACTATCACTAAAAAAATTTCCTAGTCCAAGGCTCCAGCTTGATTAGAGTTCTCATTGTGACTCTTAAGACAGGTAAAGCTTCCAATTTGACGACGTTCATCTTTCCTGTATCTTGATGTCAAAGGATGTTAAAATATTTTGCATCGGTCTCCATCATGAGTTGTGGGTGGCTCTAGAGTTGACAATGGTGTTCCTTACTACTTTGTGCTTTACCCAAACCTCGACATACATAATATATATATATATATTCATTTAACTATAACACATATGGTCCATGGAAGAATGGTAACTCTTATGCTCATTAATATTATAATGGCTACTACCTAAATTATAACCTAAAGTTGATAATTGATGTCCAATTAGCCAACCCTAAATTTGTAATCATTGTGGAGTGATTGAAATTACAATGAAAGTAGTTTAAACTCCTAGTACCTTAAATGAAGTTGGTCTCTTCTAATAAAACACAAATTTCTCTTTAATATCATTAATACAATTATGCTTCATCTTGAACCTACTAAACATGAAACTAAAACTGCGTTCAATTTAACTCCATTTTATTGTCATCTTGAATGACGTGTAGGATATATTCTTGATTTACCTTGATATTTCATATTAGTTAAGCTTTTTGCAAAATCACAATTAGACAACAACAAAGATGAACTTGGGTCTGTTTATTATTTTAAAGAAAATTTCTTTCTCCATCTTATTCCTAATAACTCTGTAACTAAATTCATATTATGTTAAGAAACAAATTTTTTACTCGCAAGAAGTAAAATATGCAACTTTAACTAAAATTTCATCTAAACAAATTTTATTGCCATACAACATAGATTACAATTATAGCCTTCAAACAAAAACTAGAGTAGTTGTGGTGAACGGGATAAAAACTCTAGTGTTCATCCATAATATACAACCACTACCTAAATTATGACATAAAAATTTGAAAACATAAGTTGTAGCTGAAAATTACATAAAACAATCCCCTAAATCCAAGAACTAGTGTCCAATTAGTAAATCCTAAAGATAGTAGCTAACATAGAGTAATTGAAGCTACACATGAAGTAATTTAAAGTTCCAGTTACTTAACTAAAGTTTATCTCGTTTTTAATGAAGCATGAGTTGCACTTAAGTTCATGAAATGTTTATAGACTCCAACTCTTAGTACTATTAATGCAATTATATTTCATATGAGTTTGTCATAAATCAAACTATGGTACATTCAATACAACTTCATTTTCTTGTCATACGAAGCAAAATAGAAGAATTAAATCAAACAAACTGATGAACTGAGCCGAATAAATCCAATCCAACCCAAACTGATTAGTTTGATTCATTTGTTGGGTTGTAATTTATTTGATAACACTTGCATATTAGAACAATTCAATATTACATGCCTTACTTACAAGTAAAATACTAGACCATCAACTTTTTGTTNTCACAATCCTTTTAAGGAAGATGCGCCCAAATAACCGATGAATAAGTTTCAGAGAGCCATAGGTTCGAATCCTATCACCTTGATGTGGTATTTTCAGGGGCCGAAGTGCAAAGCCCCGTAGTCTATTTGTGGTCAGGAAGGCAGGCATGTTGTCTGCTGTCGTCACATAGGTCATCTGTCGTCACAATCCTTTTAAGAAAGATGCGCCCAAATAACCGATGAAGAAGTTTCAGAGAGCCATATGTTCGAATCCTGTCACCTTAATGTGGTATTCTAAAGGTCCGAAGTGCAAAGCCCCATAGCCTATCCGTGGTCAGGAAGAAAGGCGAACCGCGCACACTAAAAAAAAAGAAGATCTTCTTTTCTATCACACATAGAATTGTCATTCTTTTGTATTTTGAAACCCCTTACCTTATCAGTCATCAGACAGGTTTTTGGTATCATATATCGAGATAATTATTATGAAAAAGCTATTCCACTAGTGTGACTTAGAAACCCTTTCTTTGTTGTATCAGTCATGGTATTTGAATAGCCTGAAGTCATCATAGCCTCTCCACCAGTTTCGAAGACTCCTTCAGCATCAATGTGCTCCAATGAAAGAGATCAGACCCTTTCCTGAACCAGAATCGGGCACAAAACGTCGAGGAGAAAGTTGAAAGTGAGCTCTTTTCGCGTATACGCAATCTCGAAACCCAATTAGCCCACGGACTGTCTCTTTAACCCCGGTGAGTATGAGTGTTTGGTAAGAGAGAATGTCGAATGAGAAAGACATTCGATTACGGCAACATTCACAACTACAAAAGTGCACTAAACCTAGTAGAGATCTTCGACCAAACGATAATGGAANACCTCGACATACATAATATATATATATATATTCATTTAACTATAACACATATGGTCCATGGAAGAATGGTAACTCTTATGCTCGTTAATATTATAATGGCTACTACCTAAATTATAACCTAAAGTTGATAATTGATGTCCAATTAGCCAACCCTAAATTTGTAATCATTGTGGAGTGATTGAAATTACAATGAAAGTAGTTTAAACTCCTAGTA
>NW_019268648.1:26694-28231 GCF_002738365.1 Cucurbita moschata
TCTATACCTCTCTCGATTGATAGAAAGACGTTCGGGAGCTGGGAGGGCCTATCGTAAGGGAACTTTTCTTTTCACGGTAGGAAAAGGTAAAGCGGGAGCTGCATATGTCCACGGTGATCAAGGCAGAGCGACTCCTTCTTTAAAAGAGGTTGGTTTTATCGAAACTATTAGATCCGCTTTCGTTAAAGAAAAAATAGGAGCTTTTGGTTTGGCCGATGTCGATTCATATGGCAATGCGGACTCGACTCAGGATGAGAATTCCGCTTTTCATACTGCTGCTATGAGCCGAAAGAGCTGGTAAGCTATCTCGATAAACAAAAGGAAAAAGCACGTACGGGTTGACCTTGTTACAAGGGGCGGGGGCCAACCAAAGAAGGTTAGTCGAACTAGGTTATGACCTTTGATCCGGTTTAGCTAGGTTCTTTCATGCGAGAATGTATGCGTATCGGTATCCTCTTTAGGAACAGTTGCTTCCTATTTTTGTTTATACGTTTGGAGAAACCTGCTAAGCCCGCCTTTTTTACCAGGTGTGATTCAATCTTTCAGCTCAAACTTTCCTATTGTCCTACGGAAAAGGTAGGAGTACGACTACCTTTTCCTTTTCTTGCCCGAGCCAAGGAATCATTCAGTTTCTACAAAAAAGTTTGCTATCTATTAGTTGCCGTAATCGAATGTATTTCTCATTTCATGTTAGCTCCTCCAAGAGCTTCCTGGTCTGTAGTAGACGAAACCTTGGACTTCTATCGGACTTATAGCATTGCATAGTGAGCTCGCTGTTGAGGGTTGACCTTACAGGCGATCGAGTAGCCTTTCTTTCCCTACCTGGTATGCTTAATTTGGGTTTGTTTGAACTAAAAAACGAACCAAAATTTTTCAAACGAACCCAAATTTAAGACTCACTAGCCCAAAGTCCATATGTGGTAAAAAAAACAAACCTTCCGTGGCCCAACCCTTATTCGCAGTCTGCATCCAACCATTTCTTTTTCAACCTACACGTATTCTCCAGGCCAAACTCACATAACTAGTCACAAGATGCGGCCCACAACTGAACGGAAGACAAGTGTCACAATCGCACGCATGTAGCAGTGAGACAATGATTATATGACATTTGTCATATACTACAAAATAGGGTTAGACTGCTTAATTGGTCGTGGAGAGACGTGTCATCGAGCTGAGTCATAGAGATATACAATTCTTTATCCTAAGAAAAAATCTATAGAATTTAAAATCTAGCTGCTATGATACCAATCTGTCACAACCCAAATTTTAAGGGTTCAAAACTCAAATAGAAAATAAAATTGAGAGTGAAAACAAATAAAAATAAAAGTAAATTAATATAAAATAAGAAAATGTTGTAAAATTAAAATGAGATTGAGAAAACAACACAACATTAAATATAAAATAAAATAAAATTATAAGATGGTGTTGTTCAAATTTATCCAAACAAAAACAAAAGTGTTTGGGATACAATTACAACAAAAAAAAAAAAAAAAAAAAAAAAAAAAAAAAAAAAAAAAAAAAAAAAAAAAAAAAAAAA
>NW_019268648.1:28238-33917 GCF_002738365.1 Cucurbita moschata
AACCTTTGAAGGCTCCCTCATCTCAACGATAAGTTTTGGTCTAGAATTCAAAACTTTCAGATCTTACCGTTCCTTAACCAGATTCAAATCCAGATTCTTGAACTCCTACTACCTTAAATAAAGTTGGTATCCTCTCATAAAACAGGAATTTCTCTTAAGATTATTAAATTCTTATAGACTCCAGGCTCAATATCATTAATACAATTATGTTTTATCTTGAACACGCCAAACATGAAACTAAAGTGCGTTCAATTTAACTCCATTTTATTGCCATCTTGAAAAATGTGTAGGGTATATTCTTGATTTAAAAGTTCTTGTGACATGACAGTTCATATTAGTTAAGCTTTTTGCAAAATCACAAGTTAAAAGACAACAACGATGAACCTAGGACAAACCTTCAACAAGGCCATAGTGGAGTGCTATAACTGTCACAAGCTAGGACATTTTCAATGGGAATGTTAAAGCAATTCCAGACGAGGCAGACAAACCTTCAACAAGGCCACAGTGGAGTGCTATAACTGTCACAAACTAGGACATTTTCAATGGGAATGTCAAAGCAAGGAGAAGGAGACAAACTATGCAGAGAATCGAGAAGAGATGTCGCCGATGGCTTACGTGAATATGAATAATGCCAATAGAGAAGATATGTGGTTCCTTGACTCGGGATGTAGCAATCATATGTGTGGGAAGAAGGAATATTTTTCAGATTTTGATGGAAGTTTCAAAGATTCAGTGAAGCTGGGAACCAACTCAAGCATGGTTGTAACCGGAAAGGGTAATGTACGGTTGGAAGTGAATGGAATCATAATGATAATCACAGGAGTGTTCTATGTGCCAGACTTGAGGAACAATTTGTTGAGTAGTGGTAAATTGCAAGCAAAGGGGGTTACCTTTTTGTTTCAAAATGGAACATGCAAGGTGTTTCATCCTGAGAGAGGCTTAATCATGGAGACAAAGATGTCTCTGAATCGAATGTTCGTATTTCGTATTGCATGCTATATCGCAGCCTGTAGCAGCCGTTCAGACTCAATTGAAACTTATGGGGAGAAGTGGTTCAAGGTCTCTATCTTACACTCACCACTCCAATTCCTATCGCCATAGCTAGAGAAGCAGAAGGGACCCAAGTCCTTCCCCCTATCATTCCACTACCCATTCCAAGAGAAGCAGTCGTTCAAGTTCCCTCAATTGCCAACGCAGAAGTAGGTCTTGCTCGTTATCTTCTTTCCCCAAATCGTCTAGTTCTAGTCCTAGTCGTGCATCCACTGATCAGAATCATTCCAAAGAGAAGCTTAAGAAAGAGGAAGAAGAGAAGAAATGGCGTGAAGTAGAGTTGAAGAAGTTAGAAGAAGATGCAACTAGGGGGATGGAAGAACTAATTAATTCAAAAGAAGGTTGAAGAAAGGTTAAACTCTAAAGAGACTAAATTAAAAGAGGCGAATAGAGAAAGGTCGCACGAAGTTGTTTGATAATGTTGATGTGCAGCTTGAGAAAGAGAAAGAAGCCGCTCTTACTGCTACAAGACAAAAAGAAGAACAAGCACGAAAAGAGAGAGAAGAGCAAGATAAAATGCTGGAAGAGAATAGAAGAAGGGAAGAAAAAGCACAGCGACGATTAGTTCTGGAGCTGCAGCGGAAGGAAGAAGAACATTATTGTGAGCTCGAGTTGATTGAGAGACAAAAAGAGGAGGCAGCTCAGAGAACTAGGCTAGATGATAAGAGTTTGAGTTATGTTTTGCTGGGAGTTAGTGAAGAGTCAAAAGCTTACAGACTCTATGACATAGAAGCTGCAGATGAAAATAATGATATAGAAGCTGCAGATGAAAATACTGCAGAGGAAAATATTTCATCTGGCTCTTTGGCTGAAGCAAGCTCTCCTAGCTCAAATAAGGCAAGGAATAAGAGACCACCAGTCAGGATGAGAGACTATTCAATAGGAGAATATTTTTATGAAGATGGATTATTCAAAGTCAAGTGTCTGATACGATGGATTATAAATTTGTAATGTATCCATTGTATTAACAAGTGTTCAGTACATGCCCAACACGTGTCAAATTAGTGACACTAAGTTATTCTCATGCTTTCTTTACACTCATCTAAAGTAGTTTGAAAACTAGCATGTCAAATATTATAATTGACTAACTACAACTTCAATTTTGTGCTTTAAGGATGGTTTTGACCAACGACAAATAAAATTCTTAATTTAGTACATGGTAGCAAAGATGGACATAAGACTAAGTTATTCTCATATGGAAAGAGATTTATCCTTAAGTTATATCCCATATCCTCTTTTAACCAATTATTTAGTTTTATTTAGTATGTTTTAGAAAGATAGTCACCAATAGCAAATAATAATAATAATAATAATAATAAATAAATAAATAAATAAATAAAATCAATAGCAAAAAAATAAAATAAAATAAAATAAAATAAAATAGATTAAATTAGCCAAAAATAATGACTAACATAAATTTTTTAAAAAAAAAATGAATTGACTAAATTGGCTCATTGCTAACATAATTTTAAAAAAAAAAATGTAACAAACCCGGAAGTAAGATGAGGAACACAAGTAAAAAAAAAAAAAAAAAAAAAAAAAAAAAAAAAAAAAAAACAGCCAAAAATCANGATTTGGAAAGTGTTAAAATAGTTTTGATATATAAACATTTCAAAGACTTTACTCATGCAATATTCCCCTGAAATCTAACATTAGAGCATCATAAACTTTAGAGAAATGATAGAAATTGATGTCATGTTCAAATAGGTTGACTTTAATACAAAGGACAAATCAAACTTTCTGAAGGATAAATTGGGGACACCAGCCTAAGCTAATCAGGTAGGTGGCCTTACCATCCGTATGGTTATATTTGATGTTAACTATGCCCGTGGTTCTGGAAGTGTCATATATATTGATATGTGTGAAATGTTTGTGAATCGATATGCTTATGATATGTTATAATATGTGAATTGTATGATAATACTTACGGTACCATGTGTTCAATGGTATATTTGAGATAGGATACGAGGAGGATGCACTAAACGTAATGTAACGATAGGAGTAAGACATGTTCATGAAACGCTATGGTTTGATTACGTATCAAAGTGCTATGGGTATGACAGATTGATAAAAATGATATGGTCACGATGGATTCATAAAACAATACGATTAGGTTATCGGTAGAAAGAGATAGGATTATGATAGATTGATAGAACGATAGCGTTACGATACTTTCCTGTAACGTTATGACTAAGGTACGTTCAGGTAACGACACAACTATGATATGTCTAAGAACGATAAGACTATGATAAATTAGGGAAGGATCTAACCACGAAGTTTTTACGATATGTTATGATTATGATACGACATGTAAAGGGCGGATATATATCCAACAAGTGTCAAAGAGGGACGCGAGAATAAATTATTCTCAAGCTTTCTTTACATCGGTCAAAGAGTATTTGATAAGCTTTCAAAATTAAGGGTTTTCTTTTTTCTTTCGTTCTCCCTTTTCACGTTTAATTTTTTTTTAAATAAAAAAAAGTTTAATGTGAGACTGAAGAAGTTAGAAAGGAGAAAGAAATGAATGTAATAAAACTTTTCCGTCGGTAGGAATGGAAATGGTGAATGGGTCCTTGACGATAGTCGACCACTATACTTTGGTTTTGGATGTAAGTGATGATTATCATTAATATGAGTTGTGTCAATACCACACCGTTATTAAGAGGAAGTAAAGTAGAGTAGAATAGATCAAGCGATCCATTTGTTGAGAGTATTGTAAGAGGCACACAAGTAAGAATGTTGGATATAACTACTCTTTCACATCTGAGGGATGAGTCTCATAGATCCAACTACAATATCAAAGAAACTTCAGGTGGTAGGGATGAGTCTCAAATATACTAACAAGTACTACTAACACTGGTCTCAATGACTTAAAGAATACAACTATTATCTTGAACTATAAAGAATTTAATTCCAATCTATTCTAATGGACAAACGCTTTATTAGACTCTATTGTAAGATTTCAATTCATCAATTTAAGTAGCGTTCAACTACAACTATAGATGCTTTAGTACCAATTAAGGATGTCAATATCCTAGTAGTGCAGAATGCAGGAATGTTCGTAGTTGAAAAGAATAACGAGAATAGTGGACATCGGGTTCTAAGTACATGGTTCTATGTTGTGGAGGACTTTGGAATAAGGTTTGGAATAGGTAATTATTCTTATTTCTTTTCCAATATCCTAGTAGTGCAGAATGCAGGAATGTTCGTAGTTGAAAAGAATAACGAGAATAGTGGACATCGGGTTCTAAGTACATGGTTCTATGTTGTGGAGGACTTTGGAATAAGGTTTGGAATAGGTAATTATTCTTATTTCTTTTCCTTTAGACAATCGGTATAACGAGAATAGTGGACACCGGGTTCTAAGTACATGGTTCTATGTTGTGGAGGACTTTGGAATAAGGTTTGGAATAGGTAATTATTCTTATTTCTTTTCCTTTAGACAATCGGTATAACGAGAATAGTGGACACCGGGTTCTAAGTACATGGTTCTATGTTGTGGAGGACTTTGGAATAAGGTTTGGAATAGCTAATTATTCTTATTTCTTTTCCTTTAGACAATCGGTGGTCGGGAGTAAATCGATGGTCGGTAGTAAATCGAACAAAGTGCCTGTCCAAAATAAAAGGGCCCAACCAGATTCGAACTGGTGACCTCTTGATCTGCAGTCAAATGCTCTACCACTGAGCTATGGACCCATTTTGCATAATTTTGACCTTGGTGACCCCTTCTAGAGTGTCAGTCCAAAAGTGTAAAACGTGTCCATCCAAAATAAAAGGGTCCAACCAAGTTCAAACGGGTGACTGGTCAAATTCTCTACCAGTGAGCCATGGATCCATTTTGTAGAATTTTAACCTTAGTGACCCCTTAGACATAGTGTCGGTCCAAAAAGTGTAACAAATTTCTATCCAAGATAGAAGGGCCCAACTAGGTTCGAATTTGTGACCTCTTGATCTGCAATCAAATGCTTTAACATTGAGCTATGGACCCATTTTGTATGATCTCAACCTTAGTAACCCCTTCTACAGATTATCGGTCCAAAAGTGACCCTACCGAATCGGCTATGGACCAACTTTGTATAAATTGGTGGATGACCTATTGGGAATTAAACACAAGTCGTTAGATTCAAAGTCGAAAGTGCTAACCACTACATCATATAACCACTTGTTAAACTTTATTTTTGCAGCGATTTTGATAAGCTTCAACAACGCTGGATTTTGCAAAGCTAGAGGTCGTAGTATCCTTACAGATTTTCACAAGGTGTTTTCAACTTCTTTTAGAGGTAATTGAACTTTTGAGTCCATGTAAATAATTGGTTGGATTAGTATGAGTTTGAGACTTTGTTAGATACTCTCCCATAGGTAATCTCCCAAGGTGTTTTCAACTTCTTCTATAGGTAGAATTCTAAAATCAAACCACAACAAAATTTACTTCTATCTAGTAAAATTATTTTTTGTTTGAAACAAGAGTATTCCCTTTTTTTTTTTCTAAAACTAAATTTTACTCTCCCATAGATTTTAATAGTTTTTTTAATTCAATTTTCTTTAAAATTTGTGTACACACAATGGAAATAATATATATATATATATATATATATATATATTTTTACTATTTTGTAATTTCTATGGTAT
>NW_019268648.1:34012-34544 GCF_002738365.1 Cucurbita moschata
TGTATTATTTTGAAGACACTCCTCAAGACATTTGTAAATGTGCATGATATCTTGAAGGATATAAGACACGTAATTGAGAGAACCTAAAATTTTTTTGAATTTGGCTTTTCTAGGATACGTCATTACCAAAGTTTGAGACAAAGACCATTGGATGGGTTTTAATAAGGCTCAAATAAATTTAAAATCCAAGAAAACGGGTATGAGTTTCATATTATTTGATTTTTGGTATGGACACAACTAGCTGATTTCTTTTGATTACATTAATGAATGTATGTAGATGTTTAAAGTGTTGATCTTAATGGTTTTAGAAAATATCAACACATCATCAACTATCGAAATTTTTTCAAAAGAATTTAAAATATCATTCATAATCTTCTGAAATTCGGATGGAGCGTTTTTTAGCTTAAATGGCATAACGTTCCTCTCGTATTTTCTAAATTTGACATAAATGCTATTTTATATTTGTCCTTTTAGGAAATTAGAATTTTCCGAAATCCCAATTTCATGTCGAATTTTATAAAAATATTTGACT
>NW_019268648.1:36493-63493 GCF_002738365.1 Cucurbita moschata
ACTTTTATGAACTTTGTACCTTTGTTAGAGTTATGTTATAGATATTTTGTTCAATTTCAAATGGTTAATGCGATAATCCAGTCGTGTTCGAGGTCTCTCTTGTTGAACGACATCATGGTTGAGATGAGCAAGTGATTCAAATGGTTAATGCGATAATCCAGTCGTTTTCGAGGTCTCTCTTGTTGAACGATGTCATGGTTGAGATCAAAGACGCTCCTCTAGATGGGTTGCCAATCAAAGACCTGACGTTTGATGTTGACCCTTTTGAAGAAAGAGCCACACGATCGAACAACTCGAAACATCGCAGTAACTCTGAGAACTCTATCACACACATGAAAGGACATGTCGAAGAGTTAGACATTACCCAAAACATCATAGTAAAACTCTTCGGTGATTAGACAAAAGACTTTAGGACAACTACACCAAAAATTCATTGTTGTCCAACGGTTTGGATATTTGTCTTTCACCTAGGAGATTCTGGTTTGATTCTCTGAAATTGAATGTTATTTTCTTAATTCTTTTTATTTTATAGTTTCATCTTTTGTCACCAATTATATTTAAACTTTACCTCATTTTGAGGGGCACTGTAATGGTCAAGTTCAATAGTATCTTAGATTAAAAAGACTTTTATGAACATCGTACCTATGTTAGTGTTATGTTATAGATATTTGTTTCAATTTCAACAAGTGGGGTTGAGGTGATTAAAATGGTTAATGTCACTTTATTTGATTCAAATTGTTAATGTGATAATCCAGTTAAATAGTTATAGGTTATTTCCAAGGTCTCTCTTATTCAACGCCAACAAGGCTGAAATTATTGAGATGAGCACCTAAGTGAGTTTGACAAAATTGAAATAAAATCAAATAAAATCACTAAAAAAAATCAATAAATAGAAAAAAAATTGAAAAAAAATTAGCCTTATGACACTTCCTTCAACTCCAAGGGCGGTAAATAAAGGATTCCTTCGCCTAAGACCCATGATCCAACAACTCCCAACATAGAAATGATAAGCTATAGAATCATTCCAAGAACCTCAATGGATGGGTTACAAACTCGCATTACCAATCTCGACAACTGACTTTGTGTTTCAGCAGGACATTCATTCCTAACACGACGTCGAAGTCATCCATTTCAACTATCACTAAACAATTTGCCTAGTCCAAGGCTCCAGCTTGATTAGAGTTCTCATTGTGACTTTTAAGACAGGTAAAGCTTCCAATTTGACGACGTTCATCTTTCCTGTATCTTGATGCCAAAGGATGTTAAAATATTTTGCATCGGTCTCCATCATGAGTTGTGGGTGGCTCTAGAGTTGACAATGGTGTTCCTTACTACTTTGTGCTTTACCCAAACCTCAACATACATAATATATATATATATATTCATTTAACTATGACACATATGGTCCATGGAAGAATGGTAACTCTTATGCTCATTAATATTATAATGGCTACTACCTAAATTATAACCTAAAGTTGATAATTGATGTCCAATTAGCCAACCCTAAATTTGTAATCATTGTGGAGTGATTGAAATTACAATGGAAGTAGTTTAAACTCCTAGTACCTTAAATGAAGTTGGTCTCTTCTAATAAAACACAAATTTCTCTTTAATATCATTAATACAATTATGCTTCATCTTGAACCTACTAAACATGAAACTAAAACTTCGTTCAATTTAACTTCATTTTATTGTCATCTTGAATGACGTGTAGGATATATTCTTGATTTACCTTGATATTTCATATTAGTTAAGCTTTTTGCAAAATCACAATTAGACAACAACAAAGATGAACTTGGGTATGTTTATTATTTTAAAGAAAATTTCTTTCTCCATCTTATTCCTAATAACTCTGTAACTAAATTCATATTATGTTAAGAAACAATTTTTTTACTTGCAAGAAGTAATATACGCAACTTTAACTAAAATTTCATCTAAACAAATTTTATTGCCATACAACATATATTACAATTATAGCCTTCAAACAAAAACTAGAGTAGTTGTGGTGAACGGGATAAAAACTCTAGTGTTCATCCATATTATACAACCACTACCTAAATTATGACATAAAAATTTGAAAACATAAGTTGTAGTTGAAAATTACATAAAACAATCCCTTAAATCCAAGAACTAGTGTCCAATTAGTAAATCCTGAAGATAGTAGCTAACATAAAGTAATTGAAGCTCCACATGAAGTAATTTAAAGTTCCAGTTGTTGGGTTTTATGTCCTAAAACTCATAGTTTGTAAACAAAGATATATCTAAATCCAATAAACTAAGAACACTCTGGCTATAGTATGATTACTTGAACTATATGTAAAGACATAAGAGTGGATCAAGTTCAAGTATATAGTCAAAATGATCTATAGTATATGGATAAGGCTGAGTACCTTATTCTAGGGACACTATGGATGCGGCCCACTTTTGTATATGATATAAACAATGTGATCACTAAATTGTACATGTGGAGACATGTGAGTGGGGGCGTCCTATGCAATGAGTATTGCATAAGATCGGACCATGAAGAAAACCACTCTCACTTTATAATGTCATTTACTATTGAGACTGATTTTCTTTTCATTCGATAACCTAGGTAACTCGGTTTTAATCCTGAGCTAACCATGAACTCCTGTTTATTGGGAATTATCCTTAGATTTGCATGGGTGAGAGTGGCTCTAGTTCGCCGACTCAATAGGCCTCCCATTTCAGGGGTAAGACTGGGTGAATGGCTGGGGACGTGGGGTGCAAGACAAAATTCACTCCTACCCACTTTTAGGGATAGAAGAAAGGTAGTTCCCTTAAGCACTGACTCCAAGTCTTGAACAAGGGGCCCCATCCTCTCATTGGCCTGAGAGGGATTCGGTTTACTGGTTGGACCACAAACCAATTGTTCATTAGAGGATCAGTGAGACATAAGAAACAAGAAGTAACTTCAGGGGTAAAACGGTAAATTGACCCAACTTTAGTTACGAACAACCTGTGAAGGATCGACTTACTAATCATGGTTATATCAGATGGACAGAAATATATCTATAGTGAGGGGAGTGCAACTACTAGGCTATAGTGGAGTGTCCTAGTAGTTAACGAATGTTGGTTAACCAGATTAATGAGTTTAACTGGTTAATCTTGGATCGTTGGAGCCCATGATCGTTGGAGCCAATTTTGGCGAGAAGGGCAGTCGGAAGAGTCGCCACATTGGGTGAAGGAGCCAATTTTGGCAGGAAGGGCGGCGGCAACTTGGTTGGCGAATAGGCCAGTGCGGCACCTAGATTCCGAAGGTAAATCTCTTCAAAAGGTTGATGGGCTTGTCGAGATTCTGTATATTTATGAAGAGAACACTGATGAGAATCCTGAGATTAGGGTTTCTGTGAAGGATGAAGGGTTGATTGGGAAGAAAATGAGAGAGACTATATTGGCCAAGGGGAAAACTGAATGGGTTGGAAAAGGTGAGGTTGTATGTACAGAGTATGACGAAAGGTGATTTGGAGGAAAATAGGGTGGAGCCGAAGAGTAATCAATTGGCTTCGCCTGCGGCAGCCATGAAGACTGCCCCTGCGGCGTCAAAGCCAGCAGGGGTGGTGGAGAAGAAGATTAGAGGATTCAGAAGCCATTGAAAAGAAAGAATCGGGGTTGTTAAACCAAGAGGGCTCTGATACCATGTGAATGTTTGCTGAATCCACTACACCTAAATGATGTGAAATTTATCTTATTTATAATCAAATAAATTACAAGGATATAGAAATAGTAATAAATGGAAATAACAATAAATGGAAAGATACCTATGGTAATAAGACAAATATGAGATATTTGTCTTATAATAAAATATCAAATATAATATATATGGTAAACTATAATTTATTACTAAATATCCTGAACAGTTTCCCTGACCGCCCATCTTATGAGTCCATTCTTGTCTTGTTGGTTTGTTGTACTATTCTATACCTCTCTCGATTGATAGAAAGACGTTCGGGAGCTGGGAGGGTCTATTGAGGAAACTTTCCTTTTCACGGTAGGCAAAGGTAAAGCGGGAGCTGCATATGTCCACGGTGATCAAGGCAGAGCGACTTCTACTTTAGAAGAGGTTGGTTTTATCGAAACTGTTAGATCCGCTTTCATTAAAGAAAAAATAGTAGCTCTTGGTTTGGCCGATGTCGATTCGTATGGCAATGCGGACTCGACTCAGGATGAGGATTCCGCTGTACATACTACTACTATGAGCCGAAAGAGCTGGTAAGCTATCTCGCTAAACGAAAGGAAAGAGCACGTACGGGTTGACCTTGTTACAAGGGCGGGGGCAAGCCAAAGAAGGTCAGTCGGACTAAGTTAGGACCCTTGATCCGGTTCAGCTAGGTTCTTACATGCGAGAATGTATGCGTATCGGTATCCTCTTTATAACCGATTGCTTCCTCTTTTTGTTTATACGTTTGGAGAAACCTGTTAAGACCGCCTTTCTTACCAAGTGTGATTCAATCTTTTAGCTCAAAATTTTCTATCGTCCGACGTAAAAAGTAGGAGTACGACTACCTTTTCCTTTTCTTGCCCGAGCCAGGGGATCATTCAGTTTCTACCAAAAGGTTCGCTATCTATTAGTGTTCGTAAACGAATGTATTTCTCATTTCATGTTAGCTCCTCCAAGAGCTTTCTGGTCCGTAGTAGACGAAACCTTGGACTTCTATCGAACTTATAGCATTGCCTGGTGAGCTCGCCGTTGAGGGTTGGCCTTACAGGAGATCGAGCAACCTTTCTTTCCCTACCTGATATGCTTTCCCGCTTATCGTGCAACTAGCCAACTAGCCAAAGAGAGAGGGAGAGGGATCATGTCAATCAATTTGTATGTGCATTTTGTCCGTCCTGTACTTGCCTGCTTAGCTTTCTTAGCCAACATCTCCGGTTTTTCCCGAACAAAGAGGTCCTGCTTATCCATACCCAACAGTCACACTTTTAGCCGAAAGACTGATTTTTTTTTATAAAGTCGGATCATAGATCAAGAAAGAATGAAGCTGCTTACAGGGACGATTACGCGATACGTCTTTTCATACTCGCCTTTTCTTTAACCCTGCTATCAACCTAGCCATTCTCGCTTGTTGCTTTAAGGGGTCTCCCCACTGTAGATTACTCGGATTGGTTCTCGCGTCCCTGTTCCAAAAAGGATGGGCGAGTTTGGTTTGAGTGTTCATCGATTGGGTGGATCCATATGCTCCTTGGGGGTGAGACGAGGTGTAGTGCAGTCTGGTCCGCGCATCTGTTTTAGGTATGTTGTCCGCTAAAGGTTTTAGGAAAGAGGGTACAAATTTTCTACATAGGTCATCTGTGGTCACAATCCTTTTAAGGAAGATGCTCCCAAATAATCGGTGAACAATAGCCTTTAAAGAAGTTTCAGAGAGCAAGAAGAGGCAGAATAGAGAATAGGAGTGAGTCGTGCAAGGAAGAAGAAACTAGTAGGTTTAATTTGGGTTCGTTTGAACTAAAAAACGAACTAAAAATTTTCAAACGAACCCAAATTTAAGACTCGCTAGCCCAAAGTCCATATGTAGTAATAAAAAACCTTCAGTGGCCCAACCCTTATTTGCAGTTCGCATCCAACCATTTCTTTTTCAAGCTACACGTATGCTCCAGGCCAAACTAACATGCAGCCACAGGCAACACGCCTTGGCCAATATCTCTATCAACCAGCTCTTCATAAACTCAACGTTGTAGGATGAGGCTGACTTTAGGTCTCGCGACGCGCTTCTAGCTGATCTCAGTATTGTGGAGTCTTTTCCAACCTACTAGGAGCTGTTGAAAATCACTTCTCGGTTTGTTAACTCTTCAAGTCTTCTCTGTTGGTGTCTTTCCTACTTTCTTCGCTTGAAACAATTTCTTCTTTGCATGACGTCATACCACCTGCTTTTACTTGATGTTTTCTTGGTTGGAATAATAACGTTTCAAGTTACTGACGTGGACAATAGGGTTAGTTTGTATCCATAGGAGCAATTGGATCCTATATGATGTCTTCCTAATCTTGTGGACAACTTTGACTAGTCCATAGAATTTTCGAACCAGTCTTTGGTTCTTGTTGCTTTGAACTCAAAGTTGATCTGACCTTAACTTATTATAACTTTCTATTTGCTTTGAAATTATCGTGGTCGACCCTTCTCTTCATCCGCCTGGATGGTATTTCTGCGTGAACATGTATTGCTTTAGTGGTTTGTTTTTGTCTCCCTTCTTCAGTAGAGGTGTTGGCTTGGTGTCTTTGCCAAGCATTTGAGTGATCACTGACACGAGCCTTTGCAGGTCAAATAAACCCGACTGTGAACATGCTATTTTACTATTTGTAGAATTCAACTAGCTCAAGCTGAGCTGTATGACATCTATTTGTGGTAGGTGACATAAAACTAATCTTGTGATTTATCTCTCTTGGTGGGGTTAAAACCCAATATCTGACCTTCTTGTTTTAGGTGATGGTGTTCCTGTAGTGGCAATAAAGTTTTTGTTGAGGTTGGCACACTTGAGCTCCCCCTTTTCAAATACAACAATGGCAGCAAGTGTAGATTCATCATGGCTAAGATTCTTTCTAAACTGTACTATCGTCATCATTTTCACCCCTCTTGGTTGATGGATGTTTGTCTGAATGATCGTTGGGTTAGACTCCGTTACTACTAGACATTTTACTAGGGACTTGTAAATGATTTTGTGTTCTAGCAGGATGCCAGTCCCTGACTATTTGGGCTCTAGAATGTTGGATATGAAGGCTGAAGATTTATAGTAAAAATCTGATAGAGAAATATATACTAAATAATTATATATAGTAGGCGGTTACATATAGTGAAGCTATATATAATAAACTAAAATAATATGTATACCCATTAGTCAGTGCTTCCTAAATGTACATTTCTCATTCTCCATATCCTCTCTTTGCATACCTAAAGTCATTAATACAAAACCATTGGTCAATATTTCTTCTTACATTTTCTCTATCATGTTCTTTGTGTTCATTTATATCAAGTGTGTGCGCTGTTGTGTGATTCTAATAACTAGTATCAGAGCGAGGAGAGATTCACTATGATCTGTGAAGATGGAAAGTTCAAAGACTGGAATTGAAAAGTTTGATGGATTCGATATCAGTTTCTAGAAGATGCAAATTGAAGATTATCTATACGAGAAAGATATTCAGGAACCCATTTTGGGGGTGAAGCTGGATACCATGACCACAGAGGAGTGGAAGCTCAAGGATTGTCATGCCGTAGGGTTAATCTGGTTGACGCTACCTGGGAACCAAAGAAATTGCGATTCGAAATGGTCCATACAGACGTTTGGGGACCATCTCCAGTTTCTTCATTTCTAGTACCAAAATTTCATGGATTAGATATCTCGCACTGTGCAACGACAACTCTCTGTTTTCCTAAGGCTAGTCAGATATCTCATGCCACTCTTTTCCTCAACACCATATCTAGACACTATAACGTTGATCCACTATTATCTTATATAGTTAACGTTCACTCTTTAACGTCCAAGGACATTTTATAACTACTACGAAAATCAAAACATACAATAAATTCATACAAGTTTTACAACATATCATATACTACAAAACAGGGTTAGACTGCTTACTTGGTCGCGGAGAGACATAAAATCGAGTTGAGTCATAAAGATATAGGACTCTTTATCCTCAGAAAAAATCTATATAATTTAAAATCTGGCTGCTCTGATACCAATGTGTCACAGCCCAAATTTCAAGGGTTCAAAACTCAAATAGAAACTAAAATTGAGAGTGAAAACAAATAAAAATAGAAGTAAATTAATATTAAATAAGAAAATGGTGTAAAATTAAAATGAGATTGGGAAAACAATACAACATCAAATATAAAATAAAATTAAATTATAAGACGGCGTTGTTCATATTTATCCAAATAGAAAAAAAAAAAAAAAAAGTGTTTGGGATACAATTACAAAAAGACTCAAACACAAAGACAGACTAACATTACATAACAACCCCATCGGTGAGTGCACAACCTTTGAAGGCTCCATCATCTCAACGGTAAGTTCGATTACGAACCCATCCAAAATAATCACACCTGTGACCGCATCTCCTAACTTTAAACTGCTAGTCTAAACATGGTTTCGTCATGAAAGCTTTAGAGATAAATATATCTTTACAAAAATATTTTTCTCTTCATTTATAATTAGTCATAAAAAGAAATAATTAGGTACAAATTTGGACTACAATTCAAAACTTTCAAATCTTACTATTCCTTAACCATTTTCAAATTGAGATTCTTGAACTCCTAGTACCTTAAATAAAGTTGGTATCCTCTAATAAAACAGGAATTTCTCTTAAGATCATTAAATTCTTATAGACTCCAGGCTCAATATCAATAATACAATTATGTTTTATCTTGAACACGCCAAACATGAAACTAAAGTCTGTTCAATTTAACTCCATTTTATTGCCATCTTGAATGATGTAGAGGGTATATTCTTGATTTAAAAGTTCTTGTGACATGACAGTTCATATTAGTTAAGCTTTTTGCAAAATCACAAGTTAAAAGACAACAACGATGAACCTAGGTCTATTAGTCAATTCAAAGACAATTTCTTTCTCCATCTTATCGATAATAATAGTTCAACTAAATCCATATAATGCAAAGAAACAAGTTTACGACTCATAAAAACAACTACCTAAATTATGTCCTAATAATTTGAAAACATAAGTTGTAGTTGATAATTACACAAAAATTTCCCTAAATCCATGAATTCCTGTCCAATTAGTCAATCCTAAAGATTGTAACTAGCATATAGTAATTGAAGCTCAACATGAAGAAATTTAAAGTTCCCCTACATAACTAAAGTTCATCTCATCTTTAATGAACCATGAATTGCACTAAAGTTCATGAAATGCTTATAGACTCAAACTCTGAGTACTATTAATGCAATTATGTTTCATATGAGTTTGTCATAAATGAAACTAAGGTGCATTCAATACAACTTTATTTTCTTGTCATACGAGGCAAAATAGAAAAATTAAATCAAACAAACTGATGAACTGAACCGAATCAATCCAACAAAAATTGATTAGTTTGTTTCTTTTGTTGGGTTGTTGGTTTATTTGATAACCCTTGTATATTATAACAATTCAACTTTTCGTTTTATAGCCCTCCAACTACTAAGAGAAAAATATATTTGAGTAGAAGCTAAAAATATTGGGTGTTCAAGAAAGGCATTTGATTTAGTGGTATGATTCTCACTAGGGTGCAAGAGGTTTTGAGTTCAATTCTTGAAATGCCCCTACGTCTAAATCTCTTCTTATCTAAGGACTTCATAGTCGACATCTTATACTTACCACCACGCTTTTAATACTCATAGTCTTTCTTAACATCCCATCCCAAGGCTTCATACACTTGTTTCAAGTGGTATAACAAGGTATTTGGTCTAGTGGCATGAAAGACATTTACCAAGTAAATAAATACATTAAAATAACACATATGTAAACTATGTTATTAATATTTTATTTCTATTACATCTTTCCTTATTTATGAAGTAATGAGCGGAGATATTTTTCATTTTCACAATTACTGATGACGAGAGGTTTAGGATTTTTTAATGTAAAAATCGTGGGGATGTAGCTCAGATGGTAGAGCGCTCGCTTCCGATGTGGAAAGTACGGAGATCGGATACCTTGCATCTCCAAATGAATCGATCACTAAACTTATGGAATAATGAACGGAGTTATTTTTTCATTATCACTAAATATATTATTCCATCTTTCCTTATTTATGAAATAATGAGCGTAGATATTTTTTTCATTTTTACAATTATTGATGACGGGAGGTTTAGGGTTTTCTGATGTAAGAATCGTGGGGATGTAATTCAGATAGTAGAGCGCTCACTTCTAATGTGGAAAGTACGGGGTTGATACCTTGCATCTCCAAATGAATCGATCACTAAATATATTATTTCTTTTCAATTTTTTCTTATTTACAACATAATGAGTGGGGATAGTTTTTCATGTCACTATTATTGATGACGAGACGTTTAGGATTTTGTAACATAAGAATCATGGGGATGTAGCTCAAATGGTAGACCGCTTGCTTTGCATGCGAGAGGTACAGGGATAGATACCACGCATCTCCAAAATAAAACTATGTTATTAAATATATTATTAAAAATTATTTCTTTTCAATTTCTTCATTTTCATGACACGTTGAGTAGCCATATTTCTTCATTTTCACTATTATTGATGATGAAAAATTTAGGGTTTTGTGATGCAAGAATTGTGGGGATGTAGCTTCGCTTAGCATGCAAGAGGTACGGCTTAGCATACGAGAAGTACGAGGATCAATACCTCGCATCTCCAAAAGAAACTATTTATTATTAATATTTTATTTCAATTCAATATTTCCTTATTTATGACATAATATGCAAAGATACTTTTTCATTTTCACAATTATTGATGAAGGGACGTTTGTGGTTTTTTGATATAAGAATTGTAAGGATGTAGTTCAAATGGTAGAGCGTTCATTTCCCATGTGGAAAGTACGGGGATCAATACCTTGCATCTCCGATTGAATCGATTACTAAATATATATATATTTTTTTTCTTATTTAGGACATAATAAGCCGGGATAGTTTTTCATTTTCACTATTATTGATGACGAGATGTTTAGGACTTTGTGACAAGAATTTTTGGGATATAGCTTAGATGGTAGAGCACTCGCTTTGCATGCGAGAGGTATGGGGATCGATACACAATTGTGGGGATGTAGCTTATGATGGGAATTTGAGGGTTTTATGATGCAACAATTGTCGGGATGTAGCTTATGATTGGAAATTTAGGGTTTTATGATGCAAGAATTGTGGTCATGTAGCTTGTGATGGGAAATTTAGGGTTTTATGATGCAAGAATTGTAGGGATGTAGCTTAGATGGTAGAGCTCATTTAGCATGCGAGAGTTAAGGGGATATCCCGCATCTCCAAAAGAAACTATTTGTTATTAATATTTTACTTCTATTCAACATTTCCTTATTTATGATATAATTAGCGGAGATATTTTTTCATTTTCACTTGATGACGGGACATTTAGGGTTTTCTGATATAAGTATTGTGGTAATGTAGCTTAGATGGTAGATTGCTTGCTTAGCATGCGAGAGGTACGAGGATCGAATCGATACCCCATACCTCCAAAAGAAACTATTCGTTATTACTATTTTATTTCTATTCAATTTTTCCTTATTTATGACATAATGAATAGCGTTATTTTTTTATTTTCACTATTGTTGATGACGAGATGTTTAGGATTTTGTGATGTAAGAATTTTGAGGATATAACTTAGATGGTTGAGCGTTTGCATCCCATGTGAGAAGTATTGGGATCGATACCATGCATCAACAAAGGAAACAATTACTAAGTATATTAGTTCTTTTAAATTTTTCCTTATTTACGACATAATGAGCGGGGATAGTTTTTCATTTTCATATCATTGATGATGGGAAGTTTAGAGTTTTTTTTTATGTAAAATCGTGGGAATGTAGCATGGGAGAGATACGGGGATCGATACCTTGCATCTCCAAAAGAAACTATTCGTTATTACTATTTTATTTCAATTCAATATTTCCTTATTTATGACAATGAGTAGCGATATTTTTTCATTTTCACTATTATTCATGACGAGACGCTTAAGGTTTCGTGACGTAAAAATTGTAGAGATATAGCTTAGATGGTAGAGCGCTCGCTTTGCATGCGAGTTGTACGGGGATTGATAACCCGCCTCTCTAAAAGAAAGTATTTAATTTGTTATTATATTTTTTCATTTTCACAATTATCGATGCCCCGCATCACCAAACCAAACTATTTGTTATTAATATTTTGATATTTTTTTATTTTCACTATTATTGATGATGGGACATTTAGGGTTTTATGATGTACAAATCACGGGGATGTAGCTCAGATGGTAGAGTGCTCGCTTTGCATGCGAGAGGTATGGGGATTGATACCCTGCATCTCCAAAAATAAGACTATCTATTATTAAATATATTATTTTTTTTCAATTTTTCCCTATTCATGACATGTTGGGTAGCAATATTTCTTCATTTTCACAATTATTGATGACACGAAATTTAGGGTTTTGTGATGCAAAAATTGTGGGGATGTAGCTCAGATGGTAGAGCGCTCGCTTAGCATGCGAGAGGTACGGGGATCGATACCCTGCATCTCTAAAAGGGAGAAATTATTTTTTTAAGTATGAATTAATTTAACATGTTATGTATAAGGTGGGTACGAGAGAAAAATAAAAGATACTTATAAAAGGATAAGAAAAGATACTTATAAAAGGATTATTATATCATTATGGAATGTCCCACAAGCACCCACAAGCACACAGGATAAGAAAAGATACTTATAAAAGGATTATTATATCATTATGGAATGTCCCACAAGCACCCACAAGCACACAGAGAGAGGAGGATTATTTATTATATCTTTATGGCTGAGTAATGTCCCACAAGCACACAGAGAGATCTTTATGGCTGAGTAATGTCCCACAAGCACACAGAGAGATCTTTATGGCTGAGTAATGTCCCACAAGCACACAGAGAGAGGAGGATTATTACATCATTATGGCTGAGTAATGTCCCACAACATCATTATGGCTGAGTAATGTCCCACAAGCACACAGAGAGAGGAGGATTATTACATCATTATGGTTGAGTAATGTCCCACAACATCATTATGGCTGAGTAATGTGGCTGAGTAATGTCCCACAACATCATTATGGCTGAGTAATGTCCCACAAGCACACAGAGAGAGGAGGATTATACAGAGAGAGGAGGATTATTACATCATTATGGCTGAGTAATGTCCCACAACATCATTATGGCTGAGTAATGTCCCACAAGCACACAGAGAGAGGAGGATTATACAGAGAGAGGAGGATTATTATATCATTATGGCTGAGTAATGTCCCACAAGCATACAGAGAGAGGAGGAGAGGAGGATGCACACAGAGAGAGGAGGAGTATTATATCATTATGGCTGAGTAATGTCCCACAAGCACACAGAGAGAGGACAGTAATGTCCCACAAGCACACAGAGAGAGGACTTATTGTAAAGGGAATTTGCACACAGAGAGAGGACTTATTGTAAAGGGAATTTGCACACAGAGAGAGGACTTATTGTAAAGGGAATTTGCACATAGAGAGAGGACTTATTGTAAAGGGCACACAGAGAGAGGACTTATTGTAAAGGGAATTTGCACACAGAGAGAGAGGAATTATTGTAGAGGGAATTTGCACACAGAGAGAGGACTTATTGTAAAGGGAATTTGCACACAGAGAGAGGACTTATTGTAAAGGGCACACAGAGAGAGAACTTATTGTAAAGGGCACACAGAGAGAGGACTTATTGTAAAGGGAATTTGCACACAGAGAGAGAACTTATTGTAAAGGGAATTTGCACATAGAGAGAGGACTTATTGTAAAGGGCACACAGAGAGAGGACTTATTGTAAAGGGAATTTGCACACAGAGAGAGGAATTATTGTAGAGGGAATTTGCACACAGAGAGAGGACTTATTGTAAAGGGAATTTGCACACAGAGAGAGGAAGAGAGAGGACTTATTGTAAAGGGAATTTGCACACAGAGAGAGGAAGAGAGAGGACTTATTGTAAAGGGAATTATTGTAAAGGGAATTTGCACACAGAGAGAGGACTTATTGTAATGGGAATTTGCACACAGAGAGGGGGAATTTGCACACAGAGAGAGGACTTATTGTAAAGGAAATTATTGTAAAGGGAATTTGTACACAGAGAGAGGACTTATTGTAAAGGGAATTATTGTAAAGGGAATTTGCACACAGAGAGAGGACTTATTGTAAAGGGAATTATTGTAAAGGGAATTTGTACACAGAGAGAGGACTTATTGTAAAGGGAGAGAAGGAATTTGCACACAGAGAGAGGACTTATTGTAAAGGGAATTTGATGAATTCCTTAAAAGAGATAAGGACTTATTGTAAAGGGAATTTGATGAGGAATTTGATGAATTCCTTAAAGATAAGAGCTTATTGGATGGCGGTAGCATCCCATGCATATGAAGGAACTTCTTCACAATTGGAATATCTGACCAATGAATATTGTTGTCATTTATAGCTTCTATCACAATAATATAAAATTTGGTGTCAAAGCCTATATGGGACTGAAAAGACCACCACACGCTTGTAGATTAAATTATATCTACCACCTCTGAAATTTCCAACGGCAAACCTTCCAACAGCTTGCACTTCATCATTGACATCCTTAATTGGAACTAGATTTTAAGGCAAATCTTCTCCACGACTCACTTTGGAACACTTTTATAGATAGTTTCAACAAACTTATTTTGCTCGTGAATACTTTAGAGTTCAATATTTATAGTTGGAGAACGCTATTCAAATTGATAGGGTCGAATCTTACAACAAAGTCTAATTGAGCCTCCCTCTATTAGGAGATAGCTTCGAATCAAATTCTTTAGTTTGGACAATGGTGCATTGTTTTAGTCAAACAACCGAGACTAGTGTACTACCAATAGTATAAATATTTTGTACGTGTATTTTCTTACATATTAACAATTGTATACAAATAATAATTAAATTTATGAGTAGAAGTTTGGATCGAGTTTTATTAAATAGGTAATCTTAAATTTTTTATCTAAAAATATATAAGATTTTTTTTATATACATTTAGGAGAACAAAACAAAGATTCAAGAAGATGTCATTCATGCCATGTTTTAATTTTTATTCTTTCTTGTTTCCCAAAAATTATCCTCTCTCAAATATGGTTCGTTATTTGATTATTTTCTCTTGAGTGAATTTTAAGTAAAACACATTAAAAGAGGAATCAAAGTAATTGCAAGATGCAAGCTTCACACTAAGAGGAATCAAAGTCCCAAGTATCAACGTCCTTTAAGTGTCAATTTTTATTCTCCATCTCAACATAAATTAAACTTATTTTTGTGAATATATTTATTTATAAAAGCAAAATATCTCAGAGTTAAAAAAATAAAAATGAGATATAGATACAAGACATAAATATGATACCAAATAGATATGGTAACTGTTAGGATTAGATTTGATTGAGTTATTTGGATTAGATTTGATCTAGTTATTTGAATTAGATTTGATTTAGTCATTCTTCAATTGGATGAGAGATTTCTCCCAATTCTTCTGATCTTTCCAATTTTCTTTTTCTGTTCCTAACAATTTGATATCAGAGTCATGCCCTAAACTAGTTAAAACTAGAAGCAGCAGTCTTCTAAGTGTGTCATAATAAAAGTATGTCGATGGAGAGTCCACTTGTGCAGTCTGATGGAGGAAGGAGTCAAGGTCGTGGAAGCTTTAGAGGCAGAGGAAGGGGACGAGGCAAACAAACCTTCAACAAGGCCATAGTGGAGTACTATAACTGTCACAAGCTAGGACATTTTCAATGGGAATGTCAAGCATGGTTGTAACCGGAAAGGGTAATGTACGACTGTTAGTGAATGGAATCATAATGATAATCACACGAGTGTTCTATGTGCCAGACCTGAGAAACAATTTGTTGAGTAGTGGTAAATTGCAAGGAAAGGGGTTACCTTTTTGTTTCAAAATGGAACATGCAAGGTGTTTCATCCTGAGAGAGGCTTAATCATGGAGATAAAGATGTCTTTGAATCGAATATTTGTATTGCATGCTATATCTCAGCCTATAGCAGTCACTCAAACTCAATTGAAACTTATGGGGAGAAGTGGTTCAAGGTCTCTGTCATACACTCACCGCTCCAATTCCTATCGCCATAGTCAGAGAAGCAGAAGGGACCCAAGTCCTTCCCCCTATCATTCCATTACCCATTCCAAGAGAAGCAGCCGTTCAAGTTTCCTCAGCCGCCAATGCAGAAGTAGGTCTTCCTCGTTATCTCCTTTTCCCAAATTGTTCAGTTTCAGTCCTAGTTGTGCATCCACTGATCGGAATCATTCCATAGAGAAGCTTAAGAAAGAGGAAGAAGAGAAGAAAAGGCGTGAAGCAAAGTTGAAGAAGTTAGAAGAAGATGAAGCTTAAGAAAGAGGAAGAAGAGAAGAAAAGGCGTGAAGCAAAGTTGAAGAAGTTAGAAGAAGATGCAGCTAGGGAAAGAGGAAGAAGAGAAGAAAAGGCGTGAAGCAAAGTTGAAGAAGTTAGAAGAAGATGCAGCTAGGAGGAGAGGAAGAAGAGAAGAAAAGGCGTGAAGCAAAGTTGAAGAAGTTAGAAGAAGATGCAGCTAGGAGGGTGGAAGAACTAATTCAGAAGAAGATGCAGCTAGTAGGATGGAAAAACTAATTCAGAAGAAGGTTGGAGAAAGGCTAAACTCTGAAGAGACTAAATTAGAAATACAGAGAATAATAGAGGAAGGTCGCACGAAGTTGTTTGTTGATGTTGATGTGCAGCTTGAGAAAGAGAAAGAAGCTGCTCTTACTGCTACAAGACAAAAAGAAGAACAAGCACGAAAAGAGAGAGAAGAGCTAGATAAAATGCTGGAAAAGCATAGAAGAAGGGTAGAAAAAGCACAACGACGATTAGTTCTAGAGGTGCAGCGGAAGGAAGAAAAACAATATTGTGAGCTCGAGTTGATTCAGAGACAAAAAGAGGAGGCATCTCAGAGAACTAAGCTAGATGATAAGAGTTTGAGTTATGTTGTGCTGGTAGTTAGTGAAGAGTCAAAAGCTTCCCGACTCTATGATATAGAAGTGGCAGATGAAAATAATGATATAGAACCGGTAGATGAAAATACTGCAGAGGAAAATACAACCCCTTAAAGGAAACCGGGATGCTAAGGAATTAAAAAGCTTTATTTTTGACATAGAACAATACTTGAAGGTTAATGGAACTTGCTCATAGGAACTAAGAGTTACGTTAGTCACAATGCATCTCATGGACGATGCAAAACTATGCTGGCGCTCGAAGGTGAATGGTATAAAAAATGGGTCATGCACCATAAACTCATAGGAAGATTGTTGTTGGAAACGATGCAATCGACGCTCCTTTGGATGAGTTGCCAATCAAAGACCTGACGTTTGATGTTGACCCTTTTGAAGAAAGAGCCACACAATCGAATAGCTCGAAACATCTCGGTAACTTTGAGAACTCCATCACACACATGAAAGGACGTGTCGAAGAGTTAGACATTACCCAAAACATCATAGTAAAACTCTTCAGCGATTAGACAAAAGACTTTAGGACAACTACACCAAAAATTCATTCTTGTCCAACAGTTTGGATATTTGGCTTTCACCTAGTAGATTCTGGTTTGATTCTTTGAAATTGAATATTATTTTCTTATTTCTTTCTATTTTATAGTTTCATCTGTTGTCACCAATTATATTTAAACTTTACCTCAGGTCAAGTTCAATAGTATCTTAGATTAAAAAGACTTTTATGAATATTGTACCTATGTTAGTGTTATGTTATAGATATTTGTTTCAATTTCAACAAGTGGGGTTGAGGTGATTCAAATGGTTAATGCGATAATCCGGCTATTTTTGAGGTCTCTCTTGTTGAACGCCATCATGGTTTAGATGTGCACTCGAGTGAGTTTGACAAGGAGACCCGAATTTAAACTTTACCTACATTTGAGAGGCACTATAATGGTCAAGTTCAATGGTATGTTAGATTAAAAAGACTTTTATGAACTTTGTACCTTTGTTTGTGTTACTTTGTACCTTTGTTAGTGTTATGCTATAGACATTTGGTCAAGTTCAACAAGTGGGGTTGAGGTGATTCAAATGGTTAATGCCACTTTATTTGATTCAAATTGTTAATTTGATAATCCAGTTGAATAGTTACAGGTTATTTCCAAGGTCTCTCTTATTGAACGCCAACAAGACTGAAATGATTGTGATGAGCACGTGAGGGAGTTTGACGAAATTGAAATAAAATCAAATAAAATCACTAAAAAAAATCAATAAACTAGATAAAAAAAATTGAAAAAAAATTAGCATTATGACACTTCCTTCAACTCGAAGGGCGGTAAATAAAGTATTCCTTCGCCCAAGACCCATGATCCAACTCCTAACATGGAAATGATAAGCTATAGAATCATTCCAAGAACCTCATTGGATGGGTTACAAACTTACATTACCAATCTCGACAACTGGACGTGTCATCAGTGTTAGAAGAACGACCGCATCAGAGCAAGTCATGAGGATAGAAGATCCCGTTGGAGGATGATAGACCAATCGTAATCTTCAGCCCAACGAGCCAAGCTTTTGTAGAAGCAAGAACCCTTGTATTAAAGAAATTAACACCTTCTTATACAAAATCTTGATCAACCAAGAGATAAAGCTAGAATTAGATGATGAGATCCAAGATTGAGAAACAAGATTTGGAACATTTTTCTAAATTGAGTCACTTCACCATCGAATTTGATCAAGGCTTGATTGAATGACTGAAATGCAATCTACCACAAGAATTGCGTGAAACTTAGAAATGACAAAGATATGCTCAGATTTCTATAAGGGGGATGGTCTCAACTTGAGAGATTAATTTCATTGATCACAAATATACTTTTACATAATAATTTGTGGGTATTTTTAGTCTCCCAACAAAAGAAGTTAGTGGCCATGATTTAATCTCGATCCCTTTAAATCTCCACAGAAGACGAAGTAAATTTGAGCATTACAAACTTTATGAAATTAAAATAATAAATAAAGTTTTCTAACCGCTCATGAAATGATTCTTGCAACTTCATCCACTACTTCAACTGTCCAAATATTTACTTTTAAATCTCCAAATGGTCTTGACTCAAATGAATCAGCTTGTAACACATGAAATGATTGTTGAACCTAGCCTATCCAATTTTGTAGATGAAGTATGAATGCTTGTTGAATCTTCTTGGCCTTGAGTTATGTAATAGGTCCAATTGGAACACCGTGATTCTTATCATCATCCCCCTCTTCAAAAGGATTCGTCCTCAAATCAAAAAAATCATCACCTACATCAAAAGAACTCAACTCATCAACATTGAAAGTAGAATGTACACCGTGATTCTTATCATCATCCCCCTCTTCAGGATTCGTCCTCGAATCAGAAAAATCATCACCTACATCAAAATGACTCAATTTGGCAACATTGAAAGGAGAATGTATTGACAATTACACGAGAACTTCAATTTTATTGTTCCATGCAATAAAATGAGTCATTTTACTAAATGTATTATGGAGCAATAAAATGAGTCATTTTACTAAATGTCTTATGGAGCATTTATAGTCAAATAAAGAATTCTTATAGAGCATTTATAGTCAAATAAATAATTAGGAATCCAAGCTATCTTTAGATCTATAAACCCACTCCCAATTCTGCTATCCATGCTAACATTAAAATAAAGAATTCTTATAGAGCATTTATAGTCAAATAAATAATTAGGAATCCACCCTATGTTTAGATCTATAGACCCACTCCCACTCCCAATTTTGATATCCATGCTAACATTAAAATGAAAATTCATCAGTAAAATTATTTACGCTAATTCATTGAAATTTTAAAAAGAAATCATCTCTTCCAATATTCAATCTAATGCAACTTAGTCAACCTGTGCCTTGGATAAAAATATATTTCCACTAATTTTGGAAAGAATAGTCAAATTGTGCAACACGAACCAAGTGTGGTTAACCTGGATCGCGCACGAGACCTTCAGATCTTCAATCTAACGCTCTCTCAACTGAGCTATCCACACTATCGTTAAAAATAAAAATTCATCAGTAAAGATATTTTCGCTAATTTATTGAAATTTTAAATAGAAATAATCACTAATTTTTAATAAGATATTCAAGTTATCCAACTTGTATAAGGTGCGGTGAACTAGAACACGTTACGTATTTCCGATAATTCATTGAGATTTTAGAAAGGAATAATGACTAATTTTAGATTGAATAGTCGAGTTATGCAACTAGAATTAGGTGCGCTGAACGTGAAGATCAAACACGTGACCTTCAAGTCTTCAGTCTGACTCTCTCCCAACAGAGCTATCCCCGCTAATATTAAAAATGAAAATTCATAAGTAAAGGTATTTCCGCTAATTCATTATGTTTAAAAAAGAAATAATCACTAATTTTAGATTGAGTAAGCAAGTTATGTTTTTAGATTGTATAGTCACATAATTAACTTGTACTAGGTGCATTGAACAGGGATAAAACACGTGTGACCTTCAAATTTTAAGTCTAACAATCTCCCAACTAAGCTACTCTTGCTAACATTAAAAATGAATATTCATCGGTAAAGGTATTGGGTACACTTCTGGAAATTCAACAAAATGCAATAGTATTAGACCGATATGCCAGATTTAAATCTCGCTTCTGGAAAATTCAACAAAAGGCATTGGGTACGCAGTTGTAGTACGACATTCCACCCATAAACAGATGGTCAAACAGAAATGCTCAAGCAAATATTGGAAGACATGTTGAGGGTATATGTGATGGATTTTGCAGGAAGTTGGGATAAGTACCTACCCCTTATGAAATTCGCTTATAATAATACTTGCCAAGCCACCATACAAATGGCCACATACGAGGTTCTCTATGGATGAAGATTTCAATCCCCTATCCGTTGGGAAGAAGGGGGCAAACGACAACTATTGGGTCAGAGCTGGTGCAAATTTCCAACGCCGCAGTCCAAAAGATTAAAGCTTGGATACAAACCGCACAAAGCCGAGAGAAAAGCTATGCAGACCTAAGGTGCAAGGACATGGAATTGTAGGTAGGGGATCATATATTCGTAAAGGTAGCACCCAATGAGAGGGGTGCTCAGGTAGGGTGAAAAGGGGAAGCTAAGCCCTAGGTTTATCCGTCCCTTTGAGATATTAGAAAGGATTGGATCTGTGGCCTATAGAATCGGGCAATGCCCAAACTTGTCTGCAGTACATAATATCTTTCATGTATCCATACTACGGAAGTATACCCTAGATCGTTCACACGTACTGGCTCATGAAACTCTCTTCTTGAGAGATGACCTAACGTATAAAGAAAACCCGATTCAAATAATAGACAAGAAAGTCAAATGATTGAGAAACAAGGAAATCCCTCTTGTTAAGGTCCTATGGAAGAATCATAGAGTAGAAGAAGATACTTGGGAAACAGAAGACAAATAAGAACCTTGTACCCTGACCTATTTTAGAATAAGCAATTTCGATGACTGAAAGTTTTCGAAGGAGAGGAGAATTTGCAACACTCAAGGTCTCCAATAAGAGACACTGTATAATCCCTACTAGGTTGTATCTAGAAGCAAAGAACAAGTAAAATTGAAAAAACATTGAGAAAATGGTACTTTTTCTAATTTTTATAAACTTCTCGAATCATTAAATTTTTTATAGAATAAGAATTACAAGGTGCTTAAAAAGGGAAGGCTCCGATCGGAGAGGACTTTTCTGGCAGAAGATTCAGAAAAATAAAGAATGAAATTATAGAAATTCTAGATGTTTCAATGGTAGTGGAAAATCCGTCTATAAATTATGAATTAGGGTAGACTATTAGAGGAAAGAAGCAAGCTTAATCGAGTACCCAATCGAGAGATACAAGTTTTTTGTTTTGGGGTATCGTGTTCATGGGTTTACCTCGAATTCAAGAACTATAGTCCACTATTCATTTCCAAACTTGTTTTTGCACCTTCTAAATAAGTTTACCCATAAGTTTAGTTTGGTGAAGGAAAGAGGTCCTCAAAGTGCTAGTAGGTTTTCACACGAATTAGTCCACGTTAGGTTACCCTTTAAGTTTTCCTAAGCTAAAACCTCAACTCCTAAAGCCTAACCCGTGACATTATGTATAAACCTAGGTTCATCAATAATCTATACACCAAGTATCTAGAACTATGTGAATAACATGCTAAATAAGTTGCTAGGATCCATACCCATAAGTAACCATTATCTGCATTACGATGTGTACTAAAAGGCCCCTATTCCTCTTTAGGTAGGATGTCCTGCAATATGTATCATGAGCTAGATGTTATGATAGGCCTACCTTTCCCATCTGTTAAACGAGATGTCCTGCACCACGATTTACTAGTAGGACTACATGATTATGACGACACCACTCATGTGTTCATGGGGAGAAAATTGAAGGTTATTTTCGGGGAAGGTTTTCAGGATCAGTATATGATACATGACACGATGACCTCTAAGTTCTAAGATCCTGAAAACATAACAAGAAGTAATATCCTAGCTTAAGGTTGCGATTAAGAACCTACTAGTAGGTTACTTACTAAGTTTTACTCACTCCATGTTTATCATTTTTTTTCAAATAACTAAGAGTTGGTCGTGGATGAGAGTGGACTTTGGAGTGTGGGCCATGGACTAGCCTTTATTTTTAATCTAGTATTTTTTGTTCTTCTTTTGAGTCTGCTTCTTATTTTGTGTTTGTAACGGGTATGTATATGTAACACCCCAAAAATGAAGGAAATTAGCTCCCATAAGAATAAGCCACTCATGAAAGACCAAAGGATAGAAAGGAAACAAAAAGGAAAGGATTAAGCAAGAACAAGGGACTTAGTCAAGTAACACGTGTACCCTAACAAGTGATTTCAAGGAGTTAAAGGCCTTTTGAAAAGGATTGGAAAGGAAAAAGTAAATGAAAAAGGCAAAAAAGTCATTTTATCAATTATCAAGAATCTTTACCGATTTGTAATTCCTTATCTTGAAGGAACCTCAAGATTCAAAATCAGTGAGAAATGATAAAAAAAGCTAGGAGGAATTTGTAGAACAATTATAGATTTTTCGAGAAAAAATAATAATAAAATATTCAAAAAGTGGCAAATTAAGAAAATACCTCTAGAATAATGGATAATTACAGAAATGCCACTCTAATTAGAATCAGAGCATCTACCGTGACCATCCGAGCAAAATCCTTCGAACTCAAATTTCAACCGTCGGATCTCCTCCAAAATTTGATATGATCTAGAACAAATACGCACAGATCATCACATCCAACGACTAGTATTCAAAGCCAAGGTCGGTAAGGATATGATCAGAGTTGATATCTCCGAAAAATTATCCAGAAAGTTCGATCTCTAAATAACGAAGATTCTGGAGCTCTCAATGTCGGTTTAAGCTCCTCCTATAAAGTCCGAAGTAGGAGCAACAATACTGAATAAGAATCGAGAAAGATCGATCCCCCAATCGAAGGCAATACGCGTTTAGATTGTGGGTCTCCTACTCTCAGATTTCTTCCAAATTGGAGAGAAATCCTCCACCATTTCTCTTCAAAGTTTTAAATAACGAAGAATCTGGAGCTCTCAATGTCGATTTAAGCTCCTCCTATAAAGTCTGAAGTAGGAGCAACAATACGGAATAAGAATCGAGAAAGGTCGATCCCCAAATCGAAGACAATAAGCGTTTAGATTATGGGTCTCCTACTCTCAGATTTCTTCCAAATTCGAGAGTAATCCTCCACCATTTCTCTTCAAACTTATTCCTACCGTTTCTCAACAAGATTACCCACAAGTTCTATGAAGGAATAGAGTGCTGAAAGTGCCTAGAAACCATTCCCCCAATTCAATCAGCCATTGAAGAACTTCAAGAAAAACTTGAAAATCAATCCAAGGATACATGATGATTCGTCGAGCAAGAATGATTCCAATTAGTTTCTGCACCTCCAAGGAATGCTTCCATAGAAGACCACAAAGAAAAATAACCTCGAGAGCATGTCGAATTGAAGGAAATAGGTTTAGAAATTAAATTGGGGATAAGAGTCAAATTCCTATCTACGATCTCTTTTCCTTCAAATTAAGGATTCCTCTAGCTTGAGAGGAAGAAATTGAGTAAACTTGATGAAGGAATCGAGAGATGAAACATCGTAGAACAAGCTACCCAAGAGATCGAAAATCTAGCGTTTCGAGTGAGTTGCATACCGAGAATGATTTATGGAAATTAAGGTCTTACACTCAAAGACGTTCCTCCAAACAAATTCCTTTAGCCTGAAGAAAGGATATGGAAGAGGTTCAATGAAGAAATAGGGCCTTGAAACCCCTAGAGTCGGCTACCCAATAAGAAATCCTTTGTTTTATCTCCAGCGATAAATCATATTTTGGATGAACTTTTGAAGCGAATATCTTAGGCTACGATCCACGAGAAGGTATCAAATCAATCCCTAGCCCTTCCTTGTAATACCCATCTTTAAGTTTCACGAAGAAATCGAGGAGAGAAACGCTGTAAATATGGTTGTACAGGTCGAGTTTCAGATGGCGGCGACGCGAAAAATGCGCATTTTCTTCCTGTTCAGAGGAAGAGAACGATGATATGGCCAGTTAAACTGAACTATCCAAGTCAACTCAAAAATTTACCTTTTCTCGAGTTTTCTCAATTTTAGCCCCATTTCAGACCGATTCTCCTAGAAAATCTTATGGTTTCAGAAAATAGACACAATAAGGAGTATGTGGAAGGAAATATGAAGTAATTCAGATACTGGAAGCTTAAGAATGGACGTCCCAAACGTCGACCACGAGGCAAGTAGCCACCTTGGACTTTTTGTTAAGAAATACTTGTAGAAATCGCTTGGATTTTCATATGAACCCTAAACCAAGTATGAATTAAGGATATATGAAAGAGAAACCCAAAGAACCGTGAGTTAAGACCCTGAACCGATTAAATAGCTCGAGATTTAAGTAACATTAAAATAACCTACTATATTAGCACCGCTGCCTATCAAATTTTAATTCTGAGCATATTATAGTATGTTGAGGTTAGATATGAAATTTGGTGGTCATTGGATAAGGATAAGTAGGTAAACCAAGAAACGGTGTAAAATGACCATAATGCCCCTAAGGTAATTTACCTTCGGTTCATGACCTAGATGACCTTCAAATGCTATGAAATTCATCAGTAGATCTTATTTTATGAAGTGTTATATGAATTCTTATCCCAAGAGGTTTATATAAGGTAATGAAGTTTGGGAGTTATTGGAAAACTTTAGTTAGCGAAACCAAGATACGGGAGAAAATGCTCATCATGATCCATATGACCTTTGCCATGAATTACGATGTTTATAAGTTTTGTAGTCAATGTTACCAATGTTTGCTGCACACAAAAAAAGATAGGGAAGTTAAATTTTTAAGTCACTTTTCGAAAGTATGATGGATAAATTGGGTACCAAATTATTGTTTTCAACTGCATGTCATCCTCGGATTCATGAGCAAACTGAGGTGGTTAATAAAATATTAGGAGCATTGCTTAGGGCTATTATTTATAAGAATATTAAGTCATAAATTGGGTAACATATTATTGTTTTCAACTACATGTCATCTTCAGATTAATGACCGAACTGAGGTGGTTAATAGAACATTAGGAGCATTGCTTAGGGCTATTATTTGTAAGAATATTAAGTCTTGGAACCAATGTTTGCCACTCATTGTTCTCTTTTTGAAGTTGCTTACGGATTTAATCCACGCGTCTTGATTTGCTTTCTATTCATTCTAATATTTTTGTGAGTAAAGCAGCTACAAGTAAGGCAAATGGGATCAAAACATTGTATAAAGAGGGGAAGGAGACAATTGAGAAACAAAATTTCAATGTTGCTTCAAGAATTAACAAAGGACGGAATGAAATCATTTTTCAACTCGGTAACTGGGTTTGGATACATTTTCGTAAGGAGTGATTCCCATCTCAAAGGAAGACAAAGTTACATCCAAGAGGGGATGACCCTTATCAAGTCCTTGAAAGAATTAATAACAATGCATATAAAATAATCTTCCAGGAGAATTTTCAGCACATTCTACTTTCAATGTTGCTGACTTGAGTCCTTTTGATGTAGGTGATGATTTTCTGATTCCAGGACGAACCCTTTTGAAGACGGGGAAGATGATAAGGATCACGGTGTTCCAAATGTTCCAACTGGACCTATTACACGATCCAAGACCAATAAGATTCAACAAGCATTCATTCTTCATCTACAAAATTGGATAGGCTCGGTTCAACTATTATTTCATATGTTACAAGCTTAATAGATTGAGAAATGACCATTTGGAGCTTCAGAAGTGAATATTTACACAGTTGAAGGAGCAAATGAAGTTGCAAGCATCATTACATGAGTTATTAGAAAACTTTATTTATTTTTAATTTCATAAAGTTTGTAATGGTAGAATTGTCAAATTGACTTCGTTTTTTTTTTTTTAGATTTAAAGGGATCGAGATTAAATCCCGGCCACTAACTTATTTTGTGGGAGACTATAAATGCCCCAAAATTATTATGTAAAAATCAAATTTGTGAGGAATGAAATTGATCTCTCAAGTTGAGAAGTTTCCCTTCAAAATCCGAGCATCATCTATGCATGTTTCAGTCATTCTTGTGGTAGAATTGCATATGAGCCATGCAATCCCTTTGTGGTAGAGTGAAATTCTCAACCTTCTACTTCTTTTTTTGGGATTTCTTTTCTCCCTATTCATTGTAATTTATCCTGATACAAACAAGTTTATTTTTGTAGGGAATGTATTAAGCACATGGATTTATTAATTACGGTGAACTTTTGTATAAAACGAAGTAAATACAAATGGAGTAACATGAGATAGAAGTAAACATAGTAATAAAAAGAAACTACATAAACTTAAAGGAAGTTAATCCCATTTTACAATATAAATATTGTTCAATTGTAGCAAAGAAGTAGTTTTGAAAACTAGCCACTCCATGTCAATCTATGTTTGGAAAACTAAAATAAATAAAAAATAAATAAATAAAAATATTTTTCAAAAACTTAGTTTGGTGTGAAATTTTGCTTAAAATTCAAATGTTTTTTTTTTAAAAGGAAACACATAATTTTGAAATAAAACAAAAAAATTAATAAATAAATAAATAAAATAGTTATCAATGCATGGGCTCCGGGAGCAATGCTGCTTCAACTGTGTGGTAGACCATGTGAAGTAAACATGACAATAATAGTAGGTTCTAAAGCACAAAAATATGTGGATAAATTTCATATATTAAGGTGCGGAAAACATATACACACGGGCAACTAAAAATAATAGATCCACTATAAGGGCATTTGGTCTAGTGGTATGATTTTTTTTTTTTTTT
>NW_019268648.1:65190-87914 GCF_002738365.1 Cucurbita moschata
AAATTAGGTGGAATGAACAAACAAAAATAATGAGTTTAAAATTACCAAACAAAATATCAATTTTCAAATGGAATGGAGACAGCAAGAATATACAAAGGAAATTTTTGTATATATGATTCTCTTCGAATCTTGGAAACTATGAGGATTCCTCTCCTTTCTTGACATAAAGACTTACTTTTTCGGGATTTGGACCATAAACAGTTATCTACTCTTACTCCTACTCCCTTCTCTAAGAATCAACATAGCATAATTATTCCATGAAGGCTAAGGTAGTCTTATAAAAGAAGATGAGGGTACCACTTTCAAATCATTCCATGAGGACTTGAGAAAGTTTTGTAAAAGAAGATGAGGGTACCACTTTCTATTGCATAATTTCTATGTGAATAGAGAATGAACCATATTCTTGGGAGATAAGATAGAGCCTCGAGCCTAACATCAAAGGCATTACACAAATTGTTCTATGATATTTTTTTTAGGAACTCTTTGTTATGTTGTCCGCTGAAGGTTTCAGGAAAGGGACACAGATTCTCTATTGCACTAATCTCCCAATAGAAGTTTTACCTTGGTCATCTGTCGTCACAATCCTTTTAAGGAAGATGCGCCCAAATAACTGATGAAGAAGTTTCAGAGAGCCATAGGTTCGAATCCTGTCACCTTGATGTGGTATTCTTAGGGGCCGAAGTGCAAAGCCCCATAGCCTATCTGTGGTCAGGAAGACAGGCGAACCGCGCACACTGAAAAAAAAAAAAGATCTCCTTTTCTATAACACGTAGCATGTCATTCTTTTGTCTTTTGAAACCCCTTACCTTATCAGTCATCAGGTAGGTTTTTGGTATCATATATCGAGATAATTATTATGAAAAAGCTATTCCACTAGTGTGACTGAGATACCCTTTCTTTGTGGTATCAGTCATGCTATTTGAATCGCTTGAAGTCATCATAGCCTCTCCACCGGTTTCGAACACTCCTTCGGCATCAATGTGCTCCAATGAAAGAGATCAGACCCTTTCCTAAACTAGAACCGGGCACAAAATGCCGAGAAGAAAGTCGAAAGTGAGCTATTTTCGTGTATACGCAATCTCGAAACCCAATTAGCTTACGGACTGTTTCGTCAACCCTAGCGAGTATGAGTACTTGGTAAGAGAGAATGTCGAATGAGAAAGACATTCGATTACGGCAAGATTCGCAACTACCAAAGTGCACTAAACCTAGTAGAGATCTTCGACCTAACGATAATGGAACTTCAAGCCCATTTAATCAATCCGCTTTGTACCTTATTGTTGACCGAATGGGATGCACACCAGGCCTAAATTGTCTCTCAGTCACCCAGAGAGGAAAAGAAGATCAGATCCGAAGTTTACGAAGCGAAGAGAAAGTGGATATGAGTTCTACACGCTTTCATTTTCAAAAGCTTCGCTTGCCTACAGTACTTTATTCAGGATCTGAATTCCTTGATCATTTCCTTGGCGGATAACACAAATGAAATCGCTTCCCTGACCGCCCATCTTATGAGTCCATTCTTGTCTTGTTGGTTTGTTGTACTATTCTATACCTCTCTCGATTGATAGAAAGACGTTGGAGAGCTAGGAGGGCCTATTGTGAGGAAAATTTCCTTTTCACGGTAGGCAAAGGTAAAGCGGGAGCTGCATATGTCCACGGTGATCAAGGCAGAGCGACTTCTTCTTTAGAAGAGGTTGGTTTTATCGAAACTGTTAGATCCGCTTTCATTAAAAAAAAAAAATAGGAGCTCTTGGTTTGGCCGATGTCGATTAGTATGGCAATGCGGACTCGACTCAGGATGTGGATTCCGCTTTTCATACTGCTGCTATGAGCTGGAAGAGCTGGTAAGCTCTCTCGCTAAACGAAAGGAAAGAGCACGTACGGGTTGACCTTGTTACGAGGGGCGGGGCCAGCCAAAGAAGGTCAGTCGGACTAGGTTAGGACCCTTGATCCGGTTCAGCTAGGTTCTTGTTGGGTTTTATGTCCTAAAACTCATAGTTTGTAAACAAAAACATATTCTATTTTCAATAAAGTTATTATTGGTGTTTATTCAGTAAAGATTGTTATTGAATAAAGTGAACTTTACGATCATTAATCTAAATCCAATAAACTAAGAACACTCTGGCTATAGTATGATTACTTGAACTATATGTAGAGTCATAAGAGTGAATAAAGTTCAAGTATATATAGTCAAAATGATCTATAGTATAAGGATAAGGCTGAGTACCTTATTTTGGGGACACTATGGGTGCGGCCCACTTTTGTATATGATATAAACAATGTGATCACTAAATTGTACATGTGGAGACATGTGAGTGGGGGCGTCCTATGCAATGAGTATTGCATAAGATTGGACCATGAAGAAAACCACTCTCACTTTACAATGTCGTTTACTGTTGAGACCGATTTTCTTTTCATTCGATAACCTAGGTAACTCGGTTTTAATCCTCAGCTAACCATGAACTCCTGTTTATTAGGAATTGGACATAAATGCTATTTTATATCTTTCCTTTTAGGAAATTAGAATTTTCCGAAATCCCAATTTCATGTCGAATTTTATAAAAACATTTGACTCTAAATTCTTTTTGTCAAATCATTTTTGTTTTGGATTGGATATCTTATTTATTCTAAAACCTTATTTAAAGGTTTGTAGTTAATTACGGGAATCATAATTTCTGGTTTCTTTTCACCATGTTGTTAACCTAAAATGGCAGACATGACCACATGCTCTTTGAAGACCTTATCAGCTTCCTCTGCAAAATATCACCTAAAATGTTGGTATTTAGGGTTTCATGCTTTTTTACTTAACCTTAGGGTTCTATTTATGGTGAACTTCTGATAAATTTTGTCAAATTATATATTTGAATACCTAATACATTAAGATATAATATCTTATTTAAATAATATTAAAATGTCATAGAATATCATAATATATGTTTTATTAATATGAATCTCATTTAATTTTCAAATATATTTTTTTATTTAATGTTTATGATACACATCAATTATTTTAATATTTAACATATCAAATACGTTAATATGTTTTGATATTATAGTTCAAGACTATAGGAACTTGCACAGAGGACCTGAGAGTTACGTTGGCCCACAATGCATCTCATGGATGATGCAAAACTATGGTGACGCTTGAAGGTTAATTGTATAAAAAACTGGTCATGCACCAAACAATCATGGGAAGACCATTGATGGAATTGAAGCAATCGACACTCCTCTGGATGGGTTTCCAATCAAAGACCTAATGTTTGATGTTGACTCTTTTGAAGAAAGAGCCACAGGATCGAACAACAAGAAATGTGGCGGTAGCTAGAACTCTATCACACACATAAAAAAACGTGTCGAAGAGTTAGACATTACACAGAAGATCTGGCTTTCATTGGGAGACCCGAGTTTGATTCTCGACAATGAAATTTTATTTTTTTATTTCTTTTATTTTATAGTTTCATCTTTTGTCACCAATTATATTTAAACTTTACCTAGGTTTGAGAAGCACTCTAATGGATGAGTTTAATAGTATCTTAAATTCAAAAGACTTTTATGAACTTGGTTTGAGAGGCACTATAATGATCATGTTCAATAGTATCCTACATTAAAAAGACTTTTGTGAACTTTTAACCTTTAATAGTGTTATGTCATAGATATTTGGTTCAATTTCAACAAGTGACGTTGAGGTCATTCAAATGGTTAATGTGATAATCCGATCTTTTTCAAGGTCTCTTTTGTTGAACGCGATCATGGCTGAGATGACTAAGATGAGCACTAGAGTGAGTTTGACAAGGAGGGTCGTTGAGAACCACACCCCAAGCCAATCTCATGTTGGGCTTAACAAACTGAAAATCCAAAAAGACAAACCCTTAAATGGGAACCGGGATGCAAGGAATTAAAAAACTTTATTTTTGACGTAGAACAATACTTGAAGGTTACAGGAACTTGCTCATAGGACCTAAGAGTTACGTTGGCCACAATGCATCTCATGGACGGTGGCGCTCGAAGGTGGATGATATAAAAAATGGGTCATGCACCATAAACTCATGGGAAGATCGTTGATGGAATCGATGCAATCGACGCTCCCCTTGATGGGTTGCCAATTAAAGACCTAACGTTTGATGTTGACTCTTTTGAAGAAAAAGCCACACGATCGAACACCTCGAAATGTCACGGTGGCTCTAAGAACTCTATCATACGACCTGAGAGTTGAGGGCTATAGGAAATTTCTCATACGACCTGAGAGTTACGTTAGCCGCAATTCATCTCATGGACGATGCAAAACTATGGTAGTGCTCGAAGGTGAATGGTATAAAAAATGGGTCATGCACCATAAACTCATGGGAAGATCGTTGATGGAATCGATGCAATCGACGCTCCCCTGAATGGGTTGCCAATCAAAGACCTAACATTTTATATTGACTCTTTTGAAGAAAGAGCCAAACAATCGAACAGCTCGAATCGTCGCGGTAGCTCTGAGAACTCTAACACACACATGGAAGGACTTGTCGAAGAGTTAGACATTAAGCAAAAGATCATGCTAAAACTCTTCAGAGATCTGACAAAAGACTTCAGCACATCCACACCAAAAATCCATTGTCGTCCAGCAGTTAGGATATCTGGCTTTCACCCAAGAGACCTGGGTTTGATTCTCGGCAATTGAATATTATTTTCTTATTTCATTTTATTTTACAGTTTCTATCTTGGATTAAAAAAACTTTTATGTACTTCGGACCTTTGTTAGAGTTATGTTATAGATACTTTGTTCAATTTCAAATGGTTAATGCGATAATTCAGTGATTTTTGAGGTCTCTCTTATTGAACAACGTCATGGTTGAGATGAGCAGGTGATTCAAATGGTTAATGCGATAATCCAATCATTTTCGAGGTCTCTCTTGTTGAACGACATCATGGTTGAGATGAGCACCCGAGTGAGTTTGACAAGTTGGGCTATAGAGAACCACATCTTAAGCCAAGTTCATGTGGGCTTAACAAACTTAAAATCCATGAACACAACCCCTTAAATGGAAACCGGGATGCTAAGGAATTAAAAAGCTTTATTTTTGACGTAGAACAATACTTGAAGGTTACTGGAACTTGCTCATAGGACCTAAGAGTTACGTTGGTTGCAATGCATCTCATGGACGATGCAAAACTATGGTGGCGCTCGAAGGTGAATGGTATAAAAAATGGGTCATGCACCATAAACTCATAGGAAGACTATTGATGGAATCGATGCAATCGATGCACCTCTAGATGGGTTGCCAATCAAAGACCTGACGTTTGATGTTGACCCTTTTGAAGAAAAAGCCACACGATCGAACAGCTTGAAACGTCGCGGTAACTCTAAGAACTCTATCACACACATCAAAGGACTTGTCGAAGAGTTAGACATTACTCAAAACATCATAGTAAAACTCTTCAGAGATTAGACAAAAGACTTTGGGACAACTACACCAAAAATTCATTGTTGTCCAACGGTTTTGATATTTGGCTTTCACCTAGGAGATTCTGGTTTGATTCTCTGAAATTGAATATTATTTTCTTATTTCTTTTTATTTTATAGTTTCATCTTTTTGTCACCAATTATATTTAAACTTTACCTCATTTTGAGGGGCACTTTAATGGTCAAGTTCAATAGTATCTTAGATTAAAAAGACTTTTATGAACATCGTACCTATGTTAGTGTTATGTTATAGATATTTGTTTCAATTTCAACCAGTGGGGTTGAAGTGATTTAAATGGTTAATGCGATAATCTGGCTATTTTCGAGGTCTCTCTTATTGAACGCCATCATGGTTGAGATGAGCACTCGAGTGAGTTTGACAAGGAGACCCGAATTTAAACTTTTACGTTTGAGAGGCACTATAATGGTCAAGTTCAATGGTATTTTAGATTAAAAAGACTTTTATGAACTTTGTACCTTTGTTAGTGTTATGTTATAGACATTTGGTCAAGTTCAACGAGTGGGGTTGAGGTGATTCAAATGGTTAATGTCACTTTATTTGATTCAAATTGTTAATGTGATAATCGAGTTAAATAGTTACAGGTTATTTCCAAGGTCTCTCTTGTTGAACGCCAAAAAGACTGAAATGGTTGAGATGAGCACGTGAGTGAGTTTGACAAAATTGAAAAAAAAATCAAATAAAATCACTAAAAAAATCAATAAAATTGAAAAAAAATTGAAAAAAAATTAGCCTTATGACACTTCCTTCAACTCGAAGGGCGGTAAATCAAGGATTCCTTCGCCCAAGACCCATGATCCAACTCCGAACGTGGTAATGATAAGCTATAGAATCATTCCAAGAGCCTCAATGGATGGGGGTTACAAACTCACATTACCAATCTCGACAACTGGACGTGTCATCGGTGTTAGAAGAACGACTGGATCAGAGCAAGTCATGGGGATAAAAGATCCCGTTGAAGGATGATAGCCCAACCGTAATCTTCAGCCCAACGAGCCAAGCTTTTGTAGAAGCAAGAACCCTTGTATTAAAGAAATTAACACCTTCTTATACAAAATTTGGATCAACCAAGAGATAAAGCTAGAATTAGATGATGAGATCCAAGATTGAGAAACAAGATTTGGAACATTTTTCTAAACTGAGTCACTTCACAATCGAACTTGATCAAGGCTTGATTTAATGATTGAGATGCGATCTACCACAAGAATTGCATGAAACTTAGAAATGACAAAGATATGCTCATATTTGTATAAGAGGGATCGTCTAACTTGAGATATCAATTTCATTGATCACAAATATGCTTTTACATAATAATTTTTGGGTATTTATAGTCTTCCAACAAAAGAAGTTAGTGGCCGTGATTTAATCTCGATCCCTTTAAATCTCCACACAAGACGAAGTCAATTTGAGCATTACAAACTTTATGAAATTAAAATAATAAATAAAGTTTTCTAACCACTCATGAAATGATGCTTGCAACTTCATCCACTACTTCAACCGTGCAAATATTTACTTTTGAATCTCCAAATGGTCTTGACTCAAACGAATCAGGTTGTAACACATGAATTGATGGTTGAACCTAGCCTATCCAATTTTGTAGATGAAGTATGAATGTTTGTTGAATCTCCTTGGCCTTGGGTTGTGTAATAGGTCGAGTTGAAACACCGTGATTCTTATCATCAACCCCCTCTTCAAAAGGATTCGTCCTCGAATCAGAAAAATCATCACCTACATCAAAAGGACTCAACTCAGCAGCATTGAAAGTAGAATGTACACCGTGATTCTTATCATCATCCCCCTCTTCAGGATTCGTCCTCGAATCAGAAAAATCATCACTTACATCAAAAGGACTCGACTTAGCAACATTGAAAGTAGAATGTATTGACAATTCTACATAAACATCAATTTTTTTGTTCCATGCAATAAAATGAGTCATTTTATTAAATGTCTTATGGAGCATTTATAATCGAATAAAGAATTCTTATAGAGCATTTATAGTCAAATAAAGAATTAGGAATCCACGCTATCTTTAGATCTACAGACCCACTCTCACTCCCAATTCAGCTATTCATCAGTAAAATTATTTACCCTAATTCATTGAAATTTTAAAAATAAATCAACTCTAAAGTTAGATAAGATAGTAAGTTATACTACTTGAATCAGGTGTGGTGAATGTCGAACCAACACGTGACCTTCAAATCTTCAATATTACAGACTCCCAACTAAGCTATCCCGTATAACATTCAAAATGAAAATTTTGAAATTTTAAAAAGAGATAATCACTAAATTTAGATTAAATAGTCGAGTAATTTTAAAAAGAAATAATCACTCATTTTAGATTGAATATTCAGGTTATGCAAGTTAGTCGACTTGAATTAGGTGGGGTGAACGTGGATCAAACACGTGACTTTCAGATCTTCAGTGACGCTCTCCAAACTGAGCTATCCCCACTAACATTAAAAATAAAAATTCATCCGTAAAGACTATAACATTGAAAATGAAAATTCTGAAATTTTAAAAAGAAATAATCACTAAATTTAGATTAAATAGTCAACTAATTTTGAAAAGAAATAATCACTCATAAAGAGGAGAAGTAGACAATTGAGAAACAAAATTTCAACGTTGCTTCAACAATTAACAAAGGACGGAATGAAATCATTTTTCAACCCGATAACTGGGTTTGGATACATTTTCACGAGTGATTCCCATCTCAAAGGAAGACAAAGTTACATCCAGGAGGGATGACACTTATCAAGTCCTTGAAAGAATTAATAACAATGCATATAAAATGATCTTCCAGGAGAATTTTCAGCACATTCTACTTTCAATGTTGCTGACTTGAGTCCTTTTGATGTAGGTGATGATTTTCTGATTCGAAGATGAATCCTTTTGAAGAGGGGGAAGATGATATGGATCACGGTGTTCCAAATGTTTCAACTAGACCTATTACACGATCCAAGGCCAAGAAGATTCAACAAGCATTCATTCTTCATCTACAAAATTGGATAGGCTCGGTTCAACTATTATTTCATGTGTTACAAGCTTATTAGATTGAGAAAGGACCATTTGGAGCTTCAGAAGTGAATATTTACATAGTTGAAGGAGCAAATGAAGTTGCAAACATCATTACATGAGTTGTTAGAAAACTTTATTTATTTTTAATTTCATAAAGTTTGTAATGGTAGAATTGTCAAATTGACTTTGTTTTTTTTTTTTTTGGAGATTCAAGGGGATCGAGATTAAATCCCGGCCACTAACTTATTTTGTGGGAGACTATAAATACCCACAAATTATTATGTAAAAATCAGATTTGTGAGGAATGAAATTGATCTCTGAAGTTGAGAAGTTCCCCTTCAAAATCCGAGCATCATCTATGCATGTTTCATGCCATTCTTGTGGTAGAATTGTGGTTGAGTGAAATTCTCAACCTTCTACTTATTTTTTGGGATTTATTTTCTCAGTATTCATTGTAATTTATCCTCATACAAACAAGTTTATTTTTGTACGGAATGTATTAAGCACATGGATTTATTAATTACGGTGAACTTTTGTATAAAACGAAGTAAATACAAATGGAGTAACATGAGATAGAAGTAAACATAGTAATAAAAAGAAACTACATAAACTTAAAGGAAGTTAATCCCATTCTACAATATAAATATTGTTCAATTGTAGCAAATAAGTAGTTTTGAAAAACTAGCCACTCTAGATCAATCTATGTTTGGAAAACTAAGATAAAGAAAAAATAAATAAATAAAAATATTTTTCAAAAACTTAGTTTGGTGTGAAATTTTGCTTGAAATTAAATTGTTTTCTTTTTTTTTTTTAATAAAAGGATAAAACACATAATTTTGAAAAAAAAAATTGTTATCAATGAATGGGCTCGGGTGGCAATGTTGCTTCAACTGTGTGGTAGACCATGTGAAGTAAACATGACAATAATAGTAGGTTCTAAAGCACAAAAATATGTGGATAAATTTCATATATTGAGGTGCCGAAAACATATACACACGGGCAACTAAAAATAATAGATCCACGGTAAGGGCATTTGGTCTAGTGGTATGATTTTTTTTTTTTTTTTTTACAAATTAGGTGGAATGAACAAACAAAAATAATGAGTTTATAATTACCAAACAAAATATCAATTTTCAAATGGTTCGGAGACATAAGACGGTTCGAAAAAAGAAAAGGACAAAAGAAAAATATTAAATACATTTTCAACTAATGCATTTGGTTGAGAGATATTATGGCCAATATAAGAAAAATATAGCATTAACTAATTTTCATGGACACATATGGATCCTTAGCATACTAAAATCTTAGCATACTAAAATGACGGTTATTATTGGTAGCAAACCAATAACAATTCATATGAGCAAAATCTTCCAGTTGATAATTAGGCCAGAGAAAGAACTTGAATTTATTTTTATATCTATCAACATGTTTGCTACTTTTATCTAAAACTTGATCACGAGTATTTCTTATTTGCACTGTAAAATTATGTATTTCTATGGATATCATTTCTATTTCTAGAATTGAAACAAAACATTCCAAAATAACTATTACTCCGGCAAAAACATGTGGATAAATTTCAAATATTGAGGCGCATAAAAGATATGGACCAGCAACTAAAAATGATAGATCCACTACAAGGCATTTGGTCTAGTGGTATGATTCTCACTTCGGGTGCGAGAGGTCTCGAGTTTGATTCTCAAAATGCCCCCAACAATTATATCAAATTGAAGCATGCAATATAATAGATTTGAAATAGGTTTTTTAAACCTTGAACCAAGAAGTAATTTAGATGGATATTTGGAAAGAAAAAGAAAAAAAAAAGGAAGCTAAGGAAGCTATATTTAATTATAATTTACCAATGTCTTTATAACATGTTAATTAAAGAGAGGAAACAACGAGAATAAACAAACAAAGGAATGTATGTATGATTCTCTTCAAATCTTGGAAACTACGAGGATTCCTCTCCTTTCTTGACATAAAGACTTACTTTTTCGGGACTTGGACCATAAACAGTGAACAATAACATTTAAAGAAGGCTGAGGTAGCATAATCATTCCATGAAAAACGTGGTAGTCTTATAAAAGAAGATGAGGGTACCACTTTCAAATCATTGCATGAGGACTTGAGAAAGTTTTGTAAAAGAAGACGAGAGTACCATTTTCTATTGCAGAATTTCTATGTGAATAGAGAATGAACCATATTCTTGGGAGATAAGATAGAGCCTCGAGCCTAACATCAAAGGCATTACACAAATTGTTCTATGATATTTTTTCTAGGAACTCTTTGTTATGTTGTCCGCTAAAGGTTTCAGGAAAGGGACACAGATTCTCTATTGCACTAATCTCCCAATAGAAATTTTACCTAGGTCATCTGTCGTCACAATCCTTTTAAGGAAGATGCGCCCAAATAACACATGAACAATAACATTTCAAGAAGTTTCAGAGAGCAAGAAGAGGATTGTGATAGAAGTTGCCCTAGGTAAAACTTCTTTAAATGTCTTAGTCAATCATGACCTCATAATGAGGAGTCTCTTGGACAATAATAACATATGGACAACAAATTTCTTAGCCAATTGTGATGGTCATGATTGCTCAAGGCGTGTCGCCCAAATAATCGGTAAACAGTAATATTGCCCAAATAACCGCCTTGGACAACAAATTGTTTACAAGAATTGTTGAGACATGCAACATGCAACCACAGGCAACACGCCTTGGGCAATCATGACTGTGACATCTGCCCCCACACAATTTATTGGATGAGGCTGACTTTAGGTCTCTCAATGCGCTTCCAGCTGATCTCATAACGAGGAGTCTCTTCCAACCTACTAGGTGCTATTGAAAATCACTTCTCGATTTTTTGAGTATTCATGTCTTCTCTATTCGTGTCTTTCCTACTTTCTTCGCTTGAAACTTTTTCTTATTTGTATGATGTCATACCACCTGCTTCTACTTGATGTCTTCTTGGTCGAAATAATAACGTTCCAAGTTACTAACGTCGACAACAAGATTAGTCCTCATCCATAAGAGCAATTGGATTCTATATGATGTCTTTGTAATCTTATGGATAATTTTAACTAGTCCATAGTATTTTCACACCAGTCTTTGGTTCTTGTTGCTTTGGACTCAAAGTTTATTTGAACTTAACTTATATGAACTCTTTATTTTTCTTGAAATTATTGTGGTTGACGCTTCCGACTGACCCTTCTCTTCATCCGTCTAGATGATATTTCTGTGTGAACATGTGTTGCCTCAGTGGTTTGTTTCTGCCTCTCTTCTTCAGTATCTGACTTTGTTTTTGTCTCTCCTGGTGTGGATAAATCCATTATCTGACCTTGTTTTACATCGTGGTGTTCATGTAATGGCAACAAGGTTTCTATTGAGGTTGGCTCACTCGAGCTCCCCTTTTCAATTACAACAATAGCAGCAAGCGTAGATTCATCATGGCTATGATTCTTTCTCAACTGTAGTATCGACATCATTTTCAACCCTCTTGGTTGATGGATGTTTTTCTGAATGATCATCGGGTTAGACTCCATTACCACTAGACATTTTTCTAGGGGCATGTAACTGACTTTGTGTTTCAGCAGAACGTTCATTCTTGACACGATGTCGAAGTCATCATTTTCAACTATCACTAAACAATTTGCCTAGTCCAAGGCTCCAGCTTGATTAGAGTTCTCATTGTGACTCTTGAGACAGGTAAAGCTTCCAATTTGATGGCGTTCATCTTTCCTGTATCTTGATGCCAAAGGATGTTAAAATATTTTGCATAGGTCTCCATCATGAGTTGTGGGTGGCTCTAGAGTTGACAATGGTGTTCCTTACTACGTTGTGCTTTACCCAAACCTCGACATACATAATATATATATATATATATATTCATTTAACTATAACACATATGGTCCATGGAAGAATTGTAATTCTTATGCTCATTAATATTATAATGGCTACTACCTAAATTATAACCTAAAGTTGATAATTGATGTCCAATTAGCCAACCCTAAATTTGTAATCATTGTGGAGTGATTGAAATTACAATGGAAGTAGTTTAAACTCCTAGTACCTTAAATGAAGTTGGTCTCTTCTAATAAAACACGAATTTCTCTTTAATATCATTAATACAGTTATGCTTCATCTTGAACCTACTAAACATGAAACTAAAACTGCATTCGATTTAACTCCATTTTATTGTCATCTTGAATGACGTGTAGGATATATTCTTGATTTACCTTGATATTTCATATTAGTTAAGCTTTTTGCAAAATCACAATTAGACAACAACAAAGATGAACTTGGGTCTGTTTATTTTTTTAAAGAAAATTTCTTTCTCCATCTTATTCCTAATAACGCTGCAACTAAATTCATATTATGCTAAGAAACAAATTTTTGCAAGAAGTAAAATATGCAACTTTAACTAAAATTTCATCTAAACAAATTTTATTGCCATACAACATAGATGACAATTATAGCCTTCAAACAAAAACTAGAGTAGTTGTGGTGAACCGTATAGAAACTCTAGTGTTCATCCATAATATACAACCACTACCTAAATTATGACCTAAAAATTTGAAAACATAAGTTGTAGTTGAAAATTACATAAAACAATCCCCTAAATCCAAGAACTCGTGCCCAATTAGTAAATCCTAAAGATAGTAGCTAACATAGAGTAATTGAAGCTCCACACGAAGTAATTTAAAGTTCTAGTTACTTAACTAAAGTTTATCTCGTCTTTAATGAAGCATGAGTTGCACTTAAGTTCATGAAATGTTTATAGACTCCAACTCTTAGTACTATTAATGCAATTATATTTCATATGAGTTTGTCATAAATCAAACTATGGTACATTCAAGACAACTTCATTTTCTTGTCATACGACGCAAAATAGAAGAATTAAATCAAACAAATTGATGAACTGAGCCGAATAAATCCAACCCAACCCAAACTGATTAGTTTGATTCATTTGTTGGGTTGTAGTTTATTTGATAACACTTGTATATTGGAAGTATTCAATATTACATGCCTTACTTACAAGTAAAATACTAGACCATCAACTTTTTGTTTTATAGTCCAACAACCACTTAAGAAAATAGATTTCAAACTTGAGAGGAAAAAATATATTGAGTAGGAGTTAAAAATGTTGCATTTTTTTTAGAAAGGGCATTTGGTCTAGTGGTATGATTCTCGCTTAGGGTGCGAGAGGTCTAGTGGTATGTAGCATGCGAGAGATACGGGGATTGATACCTCGCATCTCCAAAAGAAACTATTCGTTATTACTATTTTATTTCTATTCAATATTTCCTTATTTATAACATAATGAGTAGCGATATTTTTTCATTTTCACTATTATTTATAACATAGTTGTACGGGGATTGATAACCCGCATCTCCAAAAGAAAGTATTTAATTTGTTATTATATTTTTTCATTTTCAAAATTATCGATGCCCCACATCACCAAACCAAACTATTTGTTATGAATATTTTGATATTTTTTTTTATTTTCACTATTATTGATGATGATTCATTTAGGGTTTTATGATGTAAACAACATGGGGATGTAACTCAGAAGGTAGAGCGCTCACTTTGTGTCACAACCTTACTATGAAGAGAGTAGGTTGTGACCCTCACGTCATGACAAGCAAAGGGGTGTCCCTCAAGAAACGCCCATCCGGCCATATGCGAGCCAACGTAGAAGAATTCCATGATGCGATCGAGGAGGACGATGCATCATCCAACACACCACCACGCAAAGTGGGCATTGAAGACATGTTGAGACACAAGCATAACAGAGACATCAGCATAGACATGAAGGACAAGATAGGCTTGTTGAATTGCCGGGTAGGGTCTCGGGCCTTAACCTCAAAATTCAGGGTTTCGAAAGGAATTTGGGTATGCAGTTCGGGAGTTAAGTCCGTCCATATGAAATATGAATGCTCGCCAAGTTTGGTGTCAATCGGACATTGGATGGACAATGCACGACACCGTATGACACCTCACAAAAATCATGTCTACTCCTGGTAGAATGAAAATGGCTCAAAATGACACCTCACAAAAATCATGTCTACTCCTGGTAGGGGGTACCATGGTGTTAGCTCTCCACCACCCCTGGGCCTTGTGGCCTAAGTGAGCTACCCTGTGGCACATACGTGTGTCACAGTGTGGGCGAGCGTGCCGAGACGAGTGTCTCGGGCGACTTCCTTTGAAATGGGTTTTTGAAGGACAGTACCGGACGCCACAGGTGTGCGGGTATTGCGCCCTAGCCCGTGTGTTGGAGGTTGCTACATACACCTGCTATCCGGTACAGTATCCGTAAATGACTCGGCATGGGCATGGGAGGGCCTATGCCTCGATAGAACCCGGATGGATGGATGTTCGGGAAGCCCCGATGAGATGAACGACACGCGAGCCCATTCTCGATGGCATGACCGAGCGAGTTATGATGGCCGATGACATCCCGAGACTTGGGATGGCGTCAAGACATATGGACCCTATCGATGGGGATCGAGATGACGAGATGAGATGCGACGTTGTATTGAGAGACCTTGGCCCGAGTGGAGGCAAGTCGGATGTGTCGCAGACGATTGAAGAGACAAGTCGGATGTGTCGCAGACGATTGAAGATGCACGCCTAGGCGGCGTGCATGGTCGAACAAGCTTGGATTCCGCACAAGCGACGTTCAATGGGCGAAGACGAACCTCGCCTAAGGTCCGACGAAGCCACAAAGCCGGGGCGAAAAATATATATGGGGCTTGATTCCCCTCAAGGCTAGTCGTGAGCGTGTCAAAATCACGACGCCGCACGACCAAAGATGTATGACCATGACACTTTGCATGCGAGAGGTATGGGGATCGATATCCTGTATCTCCAAAAATAAGACTATCTATTATTAAATATATTATCTCTTTTCAATTTTTCCTTATTCATGACATGTTGGGTAGCAATATTTCTTCATTTTCACTATTATTGATGACGGAAAATTTAGGGTTTTGTAATGCAAAAATTGTGGGGATGTAGCTCAAATGGTAGAGCGCTTGTTTAGCATGCGAGAGGTACGGGGATCGATATCCTGCATCTCCAAAAGAGAGAAATTATTTTTTGAAGTATGAGTTACTTTAACATGTTATGTATAAGGTGGGTAAGAGGGAAAAAGAAAAGATACTTATATAAGGATTATTATATATCATTATGGCTATATAGGTGGGTATGAGAGAAAAAGAAAAGATACTTATATAAGGATTATTATATCATTATGGCTATGGCTATGCCATTTTTATAGATAAAAGAGAGTAATGTCTCACAAGCACATATAGAGAGAGGACTTATTGTAAGTGAAGAAAGCAATCTAGTAGTTATACTACTACTTGTGGGGAGGGAATTTGATGAATTCCTCAAAAGATAAGAGATTATAGGATTGGGGCCAATGCATATGACGAAACTTCTTCACAATTGAAATATCTGACCAATGAATATTATTGTCATTTATAGCTTCTATCACAATAATATAAAATTTGGGGTCAAAGCCTATATGGGACTGAAAAGACCATTCACCACACACTTGCAAATTCAACTATATCTACCACCTTTGAAATTTTCCACGGAAAACCTTCCAACAACTTGCACTTCTTCATCATTGAAATCCTTAATTGGAAGTAGATTTTAAGGAAAATCTTCTCCACGACTAACTTTAGAACACTTTTATAGATAGTTTCAACAAACTTACTTTGCTCGTGAATACTTTGGAGTTCAATATTTATATTTGGAGAATGCTATTCAAATTGATAGGGTCGAATCTTACAACAGAATCTAATTGAGCCTCCCTCTATTAGGAGATAGCTTTGAATCAAATTCTTTAATTTGGACAATGGTTGCATTGTTTTAGTCAAACAACCGAAACTAGTGTATTACCAATAGTATAAATATTTTGAACGTGTATTTTCTTACATATTAACAATTGTATACAAATAATAATTAAATTTATGAGTAGAAGTTTGGACGGAGTTTTATTAAATAGGTAATCTTAAATTATATCTAAAAATATATAATTTTTTTTTTTATATATATATACATTCACGAGAACAAAACAAAGATTGAAGAAGATGTCATTCATGCCATGTTTTGATTTTTATTCTTTCTTATTTCTCAAAGGTTTAAAAAAAAAAAAAAGTTATCCTCTCTCAAATATGGTTCGTTATTTGATTATTTTCTCTTGAGTGAATTTTAAGTGAAACACATTCTCTACCCAAGTAATTGCAAGATGCAAGCTTCACACTAAGAGGAATCAAAGTCCCAAGTATCAACGTCCTTTAAGTGTCAATTTTTATTCTCCATCTCAACATAAATTAAACTTATTTTCGTGAAGATATCTATTTATAAAAGCAAAATATCTCAGAGTCACAAAAATAAAAATGAGATATAGATACGAGACATAAATATGATACCAAATAGATATGGTAACTGTTGGGATTAGATTTGATTGAGTTATTTCGATTGGATTTGATCTAGTTATTTAAATTAGATTTGATTTAGTCATTCTTCAATTGGATAAGAGATTTCTCCCAATTCTTCTGATCTTTCCAGTTTTCTTTGTCTGTTCCTAACATTTTGGTATCAGGGTCATGCCCTAAACTAGTTAAAACTAGAAGCAGCAGTCTTCTACGTATGTGATAATAAATGTAGATTGATGGAGAGTCCACTTGTGCAGTCTGCTGGAGGAAGGAGCCAAGGTCGTGGAAGCTTTAGAGACAGAGGAAGGGGACGAGGCAGACAAACCTTCAACAAGTTCATAGTGGAGTGCTATAACTGTCACAAGCTAGGACATTTTCAATGGGAATGTCAAAGCAATACCAGACGAGGCAGACAAACCTTCAACAAGGCCACAGTGGAGTGCTATAACTGTCACAAGCTAGGACATTTTCAATGGGAATGTCAAAGCAAGGAGAAGGAGACAAACTATGTAGAGAACCGAGAAGAGATGTCGCTGATGGCTTACGTAAATATTAATAAGGCCAATAGAGAAGATATGTGGTTCCTTGACTTGGGATGTAGCAATCATATGTGTGGGAAGAAGGAATATTTTTTAGATTTTGATGGAAGTTTCAGAGATTCAGGGAAGTTGGACAACAACTCAAGCATGGTTGTAACCAGAAAGGGTAATGTACGGCTGGAAGTGAATGGAATCATAATGATAATCACAGGAGTGTTCTTGTGCCAGACCTGAGGAACAATTTGTTGAGTAGTGGTAAATTGTAAGCAAAGGGGGTTACCTTTTTGTTTCAAAATGAAACATGCAAGGTGTTTCATCCTAAGAGAGGCTTAATCATGGGGACAAAGATGTCCTTGAATCGAATGTTCGTATTGCATGGTATATCTCAACCTGTAGCAGCCGTTCAAACTCAATTGAAACTTAAGGGGAGAAGTGGTTCAAGGTCTCTATCGTACACTCACCGCTCCAATTCCTCTCGCCATAGTCAGAGAAGCAGAAGGTGTTAGGATCGCACAACAACGCACACGCTCAATCTAGATGAACACAATGAAAAGGATAGAGAAAAGTGCAAGGAGAACTCTGGCTAAAAGGAATTTTCTAATGATGATTTCACGTATGTACAGTAAGAGAGAATTATAGAGAATAGAAAGTACATCTCAAAGCTCTACCGGACGGGATATATATATATAGTTCAATTTACTATATATAGCTTTACCAGATTAATCATCTACTATATATAGCTATTTACTATATATATCTTTACCCGATTTAACCATCTATTATATATAGTTATTTACCATATATAGCTTTATCGGATATAGCTTTACCAGATATAGCTTTACCGGATATAACCGTTGACCAAGCTATAAATAAGTATCAGACTCCATAACCTAACAGAAAGGACCCAAGTTCTTCCCCCTATCATTTCACTACCCATTCCAGGAGAAGCAGCAGTTCAAGTTCCCTCAGTTGTCAACGCAGAAGTAGGTCTTCCTCGTTATCTCCTTTCCCCAAATCGTACAGTTCCAGTCCTAGTTGTGCATCAACTGATTGAAATCATTCCATAGAGAAGCTTAAGAAAGAGGAAGAAGAGAAGAAAAGGCATGAAGCAGAGTTGAAGAAGTTAGAAGAAGATGCAGCTAAGAGGATGGAAGAACTAATTCAGAAGAAGGTTGAAGAAAGGCTAAACGCTGAAGAGATTAAATTAGAAATACAGGGATGAATAGAGGAAGGTCGCACGAAGTTGTTTGATGATGTTGATGTGCAGCTTGAGAAAGAGAAAGAAGTTGCTCTTATTGCTACAAGACAAAAAGAATAACAAGCACGAAAAGAGAGAGAAGAGCTAGATAAAATGCTGGAAGAGAATAGAAGAAGGGTAGAAAAAGCACAGCAACGATTAGTTCTGGAGCTGCAGTAGAAGGAAGAAGAACAATATTGTGAGCTCAAGTTGATTCAGAGACAAAAAGATGAGGCAGCTTAGAGAACTAAGCTAGATGATAATAGTTTGAGTTATGTTTTGCTAGGAGTTAGTGAAGAGTCAAAAGCTTACAGACTCTATGATATAGAAGTGGTAGATGAAAATACTGCGGAGGAAAACATTTCATCTGGCTCTTTGGCTGAAGCAAGCTCTCCTAGCACGAATAAGGCAAGGAATAAGAGACCACCAGTCTGGATGAGAGACTATGCAATAGGAGAAGTTCATTTTTTGTAAAGAAGATGATGAAGCTCAGCCATGTTTACCCCTACTGAACCTGCAAACTTGGTAAACTTTAAAGAAGCATTGAAGAGTGAGAAATGGAGGCAAGCCATGGATCTAAAGCAATAAACAGAAATGACACATGAGAATTGATGAAGTTACCTAGTGGAAGTTTGGTATGAGGTCGTAAATATAAACTGATTACTATTCGTGTTCAGTTTAAGGGAGAGATTGTTAGGATTAGATTTGATTGAGTTATTTTGATTAGATTTGATCTAGTTATTTGAATTAGATTTGATTTAGTCATTCTTCAATTGGATGAGAGATTTCTCCCAATTCTTATGATATTTACGGTTTTCTTTTTCTGTTCCTAACAGTAACATGTCATTCTTAAGAAACCTAGACACCGATGTGACAATGATACATTAATTAAAAAGAATTATTTCAAAAAATTTATCAATTTTATATTAGAGATAAATTCATATATATATTTGTATACTTAAAAAAAAGCTTAATGTACGTTTCACTCTCAAAATATATTCAATGTCAAGTGTCTGATACGATGGATTATAAATTTGTAATGTATCCATTGTATTAACAAATGTTCCGTACATGCCCAACACGTGTCAGATTAGTGACACTAAGTTATTCTCATACTTTCTTTAGACCCATTTAAAGTAGTTTGAAAATTAGCACGTCAAATATTATAATTGACTAACTACAACTTCAATTTTGTGCTTTAAGGATGTTTTGACCCAACAAAAAATAAAATCCTTAATTTAGAAAGTCCATGAATAGCCGAAAGTAATGACTAACATAATTAAAAATAAATAAATAAACATAAAGGATGAATTGATTAAATTGACTAATTGCTAACATAATTAAAAAAAAATAAAAATGTAATAAACACACCGAAGTAAGATTAAGAACACAAGTAAAAAAAAAAAAAACACAAACAGCCAAAAATCAAAATTTGGAAAGTGTTAAACAGTTTTGATATATAGACATTTCAAGACTTTGCTCATGCAATATTCCCATGAAATCTAACACTAGAGCATCATAAAATTTAGAGAAATGATTGAAATTGATGTCATGTTCATATAGATTGACTTTCATACAAAGGACAAATCGAATTTTCTTGAGGATAAATTGGGGACACCAGCCTAAGCTAATCAGGTAGGTGACCTTACCATCCGTATGGTTATATTTGATGTTGACTGTGCCCGTGGTTCTATAAGTGTCATATATATTGATATGTGTGAAATGTTTGTGAATCGATATGCTTATGATATGTTATAATATGTGAATTGTATGATAGTACGTATGGTACCATGTGTTCAATGGTATATTTGAGATAGGATACGAGAAGGATGCACTAAACGTAATATAACGATACAAGTAAGACATGTTCATGAAATGTTATGGTTTGGTTACGTATCGAAGTGTTATGGGTATGATAGATTGATAAAAACGATATGGTCACGATGGATTCATAAAACAATACGATTAGGCTATGGGTAGAAAGTGATAGGATTATGATAGATTGATAAAACAATAGCGTTAGGATACGTTCCTGTAACATTATGACTAAGGTACGTTCAGGTAACGACACAACTATGATATGTTTAAGGATGTTAAGGCTAGGATAAATTAGGAAAGGATATAACCACGAAGTTTTTACGATATGATATGATTATGATACGACATGTGAAGGACGGATATATATCCAACAAGGTTCAAAGAGGGGCGTGAGAATAAATTATTCTCAAGCTTTCTTTACATCGGTCAAATAGTATTTGATAAGCTTTCAAAATTAAGGGTTTTCACGTTTAATTTTTTTTTTTTAAATAAAAAAAAGTTTAATGTGAGAATGAAGAAGTTAGAAAGGAGAAAGAAATGAATGTAATAAAACTTTTCCGTCGGTAGGAATGGAAATGGTGAATGAGTCCTTGACGATAGTCGACCGTTATACTCTAGTTTTGGATGTAAGTGATGACTATCAGCAATATGAGTTGTGTCAATACCACACCGTTATCAAGAGGAAGTAAAGTAGAGTAGAATAGATCAAGCGATCCATTTGTTGAGAGTACTGTAAGAGGCACACAAGTAAGAATGTTGGATATAACTACTCTTTCACATCTGAGTGTTGGATATAACTACTCTTTCACATCTGAGGGATGAGTCTCATAGATCCAACTCAATATCAAAGAAACTTCAGGTGGTAGTGATTGCTTGCAATGGTGTCTCCGTGGTATCCCAGACACATGTAACATGATTTTTCTTGCTCAAATATAGCTTCATTTGTCTTAAAAGTTCACTTTTGAGTAATCCTGGAAGGCTTCTTAATTTGCAGCCTCTGGTGAAGATGATCACTCCGAGGTGGGTTTGTTAGTGAAGATGCAATTATATAATCAGGGTTTTATATAAAGGGTTCTATTTATATCTATAAATGAAATTTGTGGTGTATTTTTTTGTTAATTCAACAATAATCATTGGTTATTTGGTTACCATTCTTAAGAAATTCAACTTTCGACCTTCTGTGAATGCTCAAAGCTACTTGAAAAGTACTGTCGATTATGATCCATAATACTCACCGACTCGAAATTGAGGCTTGTTCATGTTTAAAAATGTGACAAACCAAAAGACAATATGCTAATTAATATTGTTTGTGATTGTTGTTGTGAATTCTTCATCTTTGAATACATATTTTGTATGGCTTATGAATTCTTCCATTTTAATATTTATACTCAAATATACTAACAAGTACTAGTAACACTAGTCTGAATGACTTAAAGAATACAACTATTATCTCGAACTATAAAGAATTTATTACTGAAATATGCAGTCATAATGATATTATGAGTATCTTTTCTATCCCTCCGTTCCTTATCGCTATATAAAGAATATGAAGATTATAAGTAAAAGTGTACAAGTAATTTGTTACTTTTGAACTTAAAATGCTTATAATTCAATTTATCTTTGTTATCAACAATAATTATCAAACGGTATATAATTTTGTCCAAGTAAGGTCGCTTCTCATTCCCTGTATGATATCATAACACAAAATCGAATGGAAGGGTTAACGATAAAATGATAACAAAAACCCATTCGTCGAACTAACTGTAAAGGAAGGGTTGGTTGGAAACCATGTCTATACTTCTTTGCTTTAATCACACGTAACTAAAGATATATAAGAACAACAGAATATGGCATGCCCAGTCAAAACATAAAAAATTTCTTGCCATGTTATAGTTAATGAATATGGTATGCACAAAGATCCGACGTCACACTTCACGATTGGAGACCAATATAGTGAGCTATGGTCGTCCATACCGTCCTTTGGTCTAATTATGTCAAGCAAATGTTGCAGCAAGCAAAGAGTTTTTAATAAGTTCGCTATTGCAAAGAGCTCGGTTTAAGGCACAAATGTCTCTGATGTGAAAGACGCACCAATTCAATGAGATTTAAGTAACCATCAATAAAACACATGATACAGCTTGTAAACGAAACGATGTTCATGACTCTTGTTATTTTCTTCCACTACAAACCTTCTAGCCTCTTGCACTTTT